>NC_087064.1:75031645-75297707 GCF_963678635.1 Symsagittifera roscoffensis | reverse complement strand
CGACTATAAGCTGATGCCCTGCCAAAATAACCTCAAATTTCATACAGAAACTTGACAAATCATTTTACTAACCAGGTATTACCGAGAGAAGATCTTTCATTTTTTGGAACACCACTCCTTATTATTTTTAGCCAATTTTAATTTAAATACATTTTTTGCTTAAGTGAATATCACTCATAAATCATAATGGTTTTTTAGGGCGAATGGGAAGCGACTTCGTTTCTGGGGTGCCCCTGAGAGCACTATACTCTGGGACCAGCTACTCGAAGCGGATGGCCACCGCGATGTGATCATCCTCAATGCGGATGACTTGCCCAAAGTCCACCAGTACTTGGCAGCGAAAGGGTACACAAACAAGAACCAAGAGCCGTTCGGATTCTCTCGGTTGTCGTCGGGCTCTTCAAGCCTCGTATATTGCTCGATTACTCCGATTGTGTTGCTTTCTACCACAATTTATGCTCTGTAACTACAAACGATGACACCAGGATTCTTGGATTGCAAAAATTTAATGGCTAAACAAAGATTCAATCTGCAAGAAACAGATTTTAAACTAAAAGCATACAGTAAAAGCATACAGGATTGCGGTGCGATGGTTATCTGATCAAATAAATTTAATAATACCATCTTTCTTGCGCTAATTTAAATCATTCGCTTAATTTGATTGTTAACTCGTTTTGGGTATAAATGAGTCATTGCCAGAGCATATTTGACGGAGCCTTGTAAGCCTGCATATCAAAAAAAGAAAGTCCAGACAAAAAAGAAAACTGCCGCCGAAAAAAAATGTCTATTTAAAAAAAAACACGCCCAGCAAGATAATCGCTGGCGAAAAAAAAAACAACTCTCGGGCGACAAAAAAGGCCAATTAAACATCGTGTAACCTGCCGTGGAGTCAAACCAAATTTTGTTATTACAAAAAAACTGAGCTATAAAGTTGAAAATCTATCCTTTTATGTTTCCGGAAGGGGTGTCAAAATTAAGTTCCTTTAAATTTTTTTTCGAATTTAAGTCACTAAGCCGATGAAAGAGGAGCCAAAACCAATTAGGCCCAATAGAGCAAATAAATAGGAAAAACTACAAAGTTAGGGTTTTTATTATTACAAATTACAGGAGTAATTCTTTAACTCTTGAAAAAGGAAAAAAAATCCTGAAGGCACAAACAATTTGCGATGAAGCAACTAAACCGACGAACTGTTCAGTTTTAAAAGAAACAGTTCATGGTTGGACTCAAAGTTATGACCATCGCCGCACCACGCGTAGTTCTTTCTAGGCCAAGACAGGTCAATGGTGCCCAAGAAGCCACAAAATTTGAGTTTTTTCTGTAAATCAAACTGGAACCTGATCTAAACTACATTTTATGATTGGATAAATTAGATATTTTACCAATGTAAAGTATTTAATATTAACCAATCATGATCAATCTGACTAACAATCCACTTATTTGTAAGTGCTGAAATTACTTGTAATTTCAGCACCAGAGAGATTTGAATTTAACTTAGAAATTAGTTGAACTCTCCCGAGTACTTCAGCAGCCGCAATAAACCAGTATACCCTAGATCTATTGAGCCTAGCAGAGACTAGTTAAACAACCTGAGATTAGATAGTATAAGAGTAAGATTAGGATCGGTATTAGACTAAGAAGTTGCACGAATCTATCCGGCCGAAAATAAGATGGTGTACCCTATCCGAAATTACTCTATGAGTTATACACTTCGGTCCTAACTCATCTGGTGCGACCATAAGTCTCGAACAAGACCTTAATAGCTTAGAATTAACCAATAATAGATTAGAATTTAGACAAAACATTTACAAAATGTTATACGACGATAATTTAATCGAAATGTCTCTACGACTCAATAGATCAGAGCCAATATTCCGAACGATAACAGAACTACCCGGAATTGGAAGAAGACCTCGAACCAGAGACGACATACGACAAAGTAGAAACTTACCATATAGTTATATGATAGTTCGGCAAAAGCCAACACAAACTTTTGTATTTAGAATACTGCTAGCAATGAATTTAGATTTTCATTTGCAAACATAAAATTTTGAAGTCAATGTTCAAAATCATTTCAGGCGCTAAACAAAATTATTAATATACAATAACGATTGATAAAAAGATCTCCGATCGTTTTCCTAATTTCTGCAGTAATATACAAAACATGTTTGAAAAATATTTATTGAAAAATCAAAATAAAAATTAGTAGCATGACAGTAAATGGTTAGTAATTATAAATCATCCTGTTGTTCCAGCTTCATCACCTAAACATAACAGCATTCATAAGCTCACTAATATCATAAAAACACTAAATCTTTTCTCTACACAAATTTAAATCATTATTTAAACTTAAATTCACTTAATTTTAAAATTAGATCATCAAGGCTTATCCTTGGATCTTAAATCATTTTCTATTTAATAAAATTTAAAACTTGATCATCAAGGCCTCTCCTTGGATCAAAAAGAACATTTTTGTTCTCCCCCACCCACTTAGCTAGTGTCTAACGACCTCAAACGTCGATTCATTATCCAACCCTTTCTAAAAACCTAGGACTAACAGAAATTTTTGAACAAAACTAATCATTCAAATTAGGATAAACAGTGAAGAACTTCGGTTATTCATCCTTCACTTGATCCCCCCTCTTACCAGACCCAGGATAAATCTTAGACTTAGTAAGTTTAAAATAGTATCTAACGAACTACTCGCGTTCTAATTATACCTGAACCTTGTGGATCGATTTACTATTCTCCAACCCTGAACACAATCACTACCCTTAAGTAAGATTAAGTAAGTTAACACCTTAGCTTATACTAGCCACGAGAAAGTATAAAATCATTCTTCGGAATCGATATACTTTTCTCTCCAACCCTGAACAAATAGACCCAGGTTAAGCTAACCAAAAAATCGTAAGGACTAACAGTTTAAGCAAATAGAAATCATTTAACAACCTTTTGCACCCGTCATCCTAAACCTTATGTCATTTAAAAACCTAGGAAATAAACAAACAATCGTTTTACACAATTGTGAAATAGATAACAAAAAATACGATCTTGTAATCACACCACACACACAAACAGTTGGATATATCAGAACAAAACGACAAACACTAAAGAGAAAAATAATAACTAAACAAAGACAAATAACACGAAAAAGATTTTCAAAAAATCGAAACGCATTTTCAGAATCAGAAACCAACAGTTTAGACGAACTTTATAAACTAAAAGAATCAATAGATAAAAATTGCCCAATTCACGATCAATTATATTTCTCTGACTCAGAAACAACTTCAAATTCATCAAAAAGAGGAAAAAGAAGAATAAAAAAGCAGTATAAACACAAACCAGTACATTTATACAATTGGAATCAACCAATTAGACACATTGATAATTACATATTAACAGTCATCGAACGAAAAAATGAGCTCAACGCACACCCCAGGTGAAGAAAGTCCAGATGATGATGATATCTTCCCCTTTATAGTAGATGCAACCACTGATAGAGGACAGCATATATTTTGCAAAAATTTACTCTTAAATTTGTTTGAACCCGGAATCAGTCCATGTAAAACAGAGTTCCCAGATGTAAGAATCAAAAGACAAATTATCGATCACTATCTAAAAGATATATGTAACCTAACACAACAATACGGAATCTACTCCATAGAATTCAGCTCACCAAACCAGAATCACAGTAAATATATAATTCAAACAGACGACCTTGATTTAGAATTTTCAAAAGTATTCTCAGAATATATAAAAAGCATCCAATATCATAACTCACAAAGAGCAAACTCCATATTCACCATTGAAGTTTTTGCGATAATATATAGTTATATCTCGATATTAGAAAACGAAATCCAGATACCAAATGTCTCACCGACAGAAACATCTAAACATATAAGAGTACGACATGAAATCACACTACTCTCTAGTTTTCTAAATATAATTAAAGAAAATTTCACGAAAGATGAAGTTTCACAACATACAAAACACGACTTACAAAAAATTTTGGCATGGTTCATAATAGATTATTTCACACATAATATTGATTTAATTTCACAAGCAAGAAAAAATTTTAGACCCCAAAACTCAAACGATGATACTGCCATTACAGAACAATCAGACTATGTTTGGGACCCCGAATGGTCTCATCCCGCATTCATAAACTTCCCACAATCAATCTCAAGTCAAGCAATATGTACGATATCTTATGTAAGAGATTATGTAAGAGTAATACCATTAACCATTGATGCAACACCATTAAACTATAATACATTTTTACCCGATATGCAAAATAATAGTTTAAACTCTACAGTCATACACAATGAAAACCTCAATGGAACTAGGAATCTTACTCAACAAGATATCCAGACACCATCACACTTCATAAATGAAGAAATCGTACACACAACAACTACACAACAAAGTATTTCACCAATACGTCCAAACTTAACAACACCAAGAAATACAAACCCTTCACAAACACAGGTAACCTTACAATCAACCGTTAAACCTTCGGTTGCCCCAAAATATTCACACATGGATTACCAAACATACAGACCCATGACAATACCGCCAAAAACACGCAAAACGTTCACTAGAAACAACTTTGCAGACCATAATTATAATTACACACATCCATCAAAAACAAATTATCAACCACGAAAAAATTTTAGTAATTATACAAGATCTCGAAACTGGGATAACCCAATGGCACCACCTAATTCAGTAAATTTCCAAACAAATTTACATCCTCCACAGGATCGTAGTGAAAACTATCCATTTTTTCAACAAAATAAAAATAAAAAACAAACATCTTATCAAATGGATTACTTATCCTCAGATGATGATTTCTTACAACCAGATATATTTGCACCCTATAATCAAGAATATCGTGGACAAGGAATACAGAAACCACATACATATAATAGAATTTTTTCTCCACAACCAATAGATACACAAAATCAACAACCAATTCAGCAACAAAACCCAATTAATACACAATCTTTTCAACCAATTCAGCAACAAAACCCAATGATTGCAAACTCGTACCAACCAACACAAATGCAAAATGAAATACCACTCCCATATTATCTTCAACAACACGAAATAACAAGAAATCAACTTTCAAATTTTTCTCAAATGCCAAATGCAGCAGAATCATTACAAATGACTATGAATCCATACCTTATGGGTGGATCATCAATAACATCAAATAAACCTTTAATGGTATTCACAGGAACAGACCCTGAATATTCTGTAGAAGATTATTTAAATGCAGTAACAGCAAATTTGATTTTAAATATAGGACCTGAACCAATTAATACGCCACTACATCAAAACTGGATACATCGACGCACAGCGTTAATACAAACAACTTTAGATGGCGCAGCCCAAAAAGGGTTTTCAGTATTGCCTATAGAAATAAAATCAAATTGGAAAAGGTTTACACAAGAATTTTCAAAAATGTTTCACTCCGAAAGAAACAAACAACAACAAAGAGTTTTATGTAATGAAATTCGCAGATTACCAAACGAAACCATCAAGCAATTAGCAGTACGAATCGAAACACTAGTTCGAAAAGCATATTCATTAAATACACATGACTATAAAAACACAAAGATGACAGAAATCTTAATGATGACCTTAACACCACAATTAAGGAAAATAGCAATAAAAAAGAGAGCATCCCATCCTTCTTCAATTCGAGAACCCGATTTAGATTTTCGAAAACTAGTAGACAAACTAGAACAAGCAGAAATCACGATGAAACTCGAAGAAACGGAAAATCTGAAATTACAATACGTTAACAGAATTGAAACAGCTTCCGCAAATATAAACAATATACAGGAATCAGATACAGACCTCGTTGAAAAAATCACTGAAATACTCAATATTTACGAAAAACACCCAAACTTTAAAGGCAAACCATCTTTCAAAAAATGGTGTAATTATTGCCGACGATATGGACATAGTATTTCTGAATGTAGACAAAAACAGCAAGACAATCAAAATAAATCTCAAAAATATAAAGAACCAAATAAATCATTCTATCAATACATGAAAAAAGATCAAAATCTACCGAACAAAACAGTCTACAGCAACAACAGTTCAGGAAAACCACTCCCGAACAATACAAATTATACAAGAAATCAATCACCATATAACTCAAGTTATAGAGGAAGATCACCAGAACGAAGAAACACGCAAAATTCATCACAAAATCACTACAATAGACCAAATAGTCGAAATAACTACTCCAGATCAAATTCAAATACACAACGATTTGTTTCTAGATCTAATTCCCAATCAAGAAATAATTACTATCCAAACAACCAATCACGAAATTCATCATACAATAGGAATAGAAACTACTCCTATAATCGGAATAGAAGTTATTCAAACAACCGAAACCAGAATTACCCGAACAATCGATCAAGGAATAACTCATATAATAGATCGAACTATAACAGACCAAACAATAATTACCAAAACAGATCACGAAATAATTCACAAAATCGACATTCAAGTTATAATAATCGTTATAGAAATTATTCCCAATCACCACACAGGAATAATAACCATTATAATAATTCTAATAATCGCCATAGAAGCAGTACACCTAAACATCAAAGGAATATAAATCAAGTACAATCAAATCCAGAAACAACATCAGACCCTCCAGGTATTGACGACACAGTAAATGATACGTTACAACTCAATCAAATCAACTGTGAATCATCAGATTCAGAAAGTGAAACAGAAAACACTCTCTCCATCAATATGATAAAAGTCGAAAATGACTATGAACCTGTTATATATGAACAACCTTTTTCATCACACATATATGAGAATCAATCAGAACTCCTTCACAATTATTATATTAAACCCGTCCATTCCACACCGACGACACAAAAAACTAATGAAATAAACACTACAAATCAACCCAATGAGAACGAAAAAACAAAATGCTTGAATACAAATCACATCTATCAAAACATACAAAAAGAACAACCCAAAGAAAAAATTTGGACAATACCATTTCTTTTAGAAAGTCCAAGAAGCAAAGAATTTCAACCACCAGATCTTGAAATTGATTTTTTAATTGATTCAGGAGCAGAATCAAATATAATAAACATTCCCACATGGAATGAAATAAAAACCTTACACCCAAAGCTAACACCTCTTGAAACCTCCAGTAAACTAGCAACAGCACAAGGATCAACATTAATAAACTACGGAAAAATTCAATTATTTCTTCTCCCCACAAGAACAATGGAGCAAAACAAAATTTTAAATAAACCATTTAAACAAATATTCCATATCACCGACATTAAACATAATATCATTGGAATACCATTTATCTCTAAATATATACCAACAATCAACATCTTGAATAGTAAAATATTAATCAAAGATAAATATACAAAAACAAAAGACACATCCCTAACATTTTTTCAAAGATTAAATAAACAACCACCATTCTTTTCAAAATTCTATCCAATATATAACCAACAAAGAAAACACTTGAAACCACTATCAGGAAACATATACAATTTTTCAATAAAGCAAGTTCACCAATATGATAAAAAGCAAAACAAACAAAAATTTTATATGTCAGATTTTGAATTCAAACCTATTCATAAATTTTTCAAAATCACAATCTCATCAATAAAATATTTGAAAAACTCGAATTCAGATATTATTTCCTTAAATGTATACAACAATACACCTTACCAAGTAACACTACCTTTAGGACTTTTAGGCTATTGCGAAACCAACGCTACAATATCACCGATACACGAAAAAGCGTATCGCGTAAATAATATACTCCAATTATTAGATATTTGTCAATCCACAATTCTTAATGAAGAATTATCCATAAATAATATAATAAGTAACGAAAAAAGAAATACGGATTATTTCACAAAAACCCCATATTTCAAACCGACATTCAACATAAATAACTACACAGAGAATCAACAGAAATTTTTAACAATGTTTAATTTCCAACATTCACAAATAACACAAGACGAATTTGAAAAATTAGCCAAACAGCTAATTAAAAATTCATCAGTCTATGCAACATCCAAATTTGATGTTGGCAAAATCAGCTCATCACTACATCTCCCATTAAAACCAGACGCAGTTTTCAAAAAACAAAGAGCAAGTAAAGTACCAATTCATTTACACGATAAAGTGAACAGATTACTTGATATTTTAGAACAATACAATATAATCTCACCAGTAAATAAAGAAGAACAACCAAAAGGTAACACATTTATCAACCCTGTTATCATTCTAGCTAAAGGGGAATCATTAAAAATCGTTCTCGACGCTAGATACCTCAACTCACTCATAGATGAATCAAAGTGTAATTGGCCTATTGAACCAATACAAGTTATTTTAACAAAAATAAATGGAAAATACTTTACAACCGCAGATATGAATAGTGCATATAATCAAATGCCATTAGATGAACAATCACGACGTTTAACACAATTTGTTATTGGAAACCAACAATACGAATTCAACCGCTTATTCTATGGAATATCCATAGGACCAGCAGCATTTTCAGCTTTTATGAGCAAAATTTTTCGACCACTAATACTCAAGAAAAACGCAATCACCTATTTAGACGATGTTTTTATGCAATCACAGACAAAAGAGGAAATGTTCATTGTTTTAGAAAAATATCACCAAATACTTCAGAACGAAAATCTGAAGGCCGCCCCCGATAAATCACACTTCTTTTTGACAAGAGTTAAATTCTTAGGACATAATATAGAAAGAAAAACAATCACTCCATTGAAATCACGTATAGACGCTATTCAAAAACTCCAACCACCAACAAATAAAAAGAAAATCCAAGAATTCCTTGGAATGTTAAACTTTTTAAGCAAATATGTTTATAAAATGCAATTATATCTAAGACCATTCTTTAATATATTTAGACAGCAAAACAATTTTGAATGGAATACAGAACATCAAGCACGATTTGAAGAAATTAAAAAACTTCTAACTGAACAAATTTCGAATACAATTCCAGATCCAAATCAACCATTCTACGCAATGTGCGATGCTTCGAACTTTGGCATCGGCGCAGCGTTATTACAATCACATAATGGTACAAATAAAATGAACCTCATATCAGCAAATTCTCGATTATTCACTCAAGCAGAGCTACGACTCTCAACTCTAATGAGAGAATGTACAGCCATAATATATACACTAACAGAATATGAATTTCTGATACTTGGATCAAAACATCCCACAGTTCTATTCACAGACCATAAACCAATCATCTTTCTTTTTACACAAAAGTCTAATCCAAACCACCGAGTTTATAGATTTCAACTAATTTTAATGAAATTCCCAAACTTACATATAGTTTGGACCGCAGGAAAAAATCTTGCATTACCAGACACCTTAAGTCGAAATACGCCACCTGAATTACTTACACGTAAAACCACAGTTGAAATACCCAAAAATATAAAATTCTACCTTGCAGAAAATGAAACATCACCCCGACTAGAATGCAAATATGCAGTAAAAACTGACGTTGAACAATCACAGATAAACAATCTACAACACTTCCCACTTTATTTAGATTGTCAAAATAATCACTATGAAGTTGATCTACTTGGAACATCAACTTTTAAACCAATCCCATATTCACAATGGATAAAAAATAACACCCAACAAAAAAGAAGAAAACAACATCCGCCTAAAAAAGACCATTTTCCACTAATTGAAAAAGAAAATTTAACTGATAAAATAAACTTATCAGGACCACAAACAAACGATTCAAAATACACAATAAATCAAGTTTTTGACCTCCATGACCCACTTGATACAATACCCTTATCTAAATTAGAAATTGAAAACATATTTCTCCCCCCAACAGAAACAATTACAATTTCAACATTGAAACAATACCAAAATCTTGACCCAGTAATTAGACAACTAAAATCATGGCACAAATATAAAACTAAACCCGTCAAGGCAGATACAACTATTTTAGGAAATAAAACACTCCTCCGATATTTTCGAAAATTCAATAATACAACAATTAACGAAAACACAGACCTTCTAGAATACAAACTAAATGAATCTACAGTTCCCTGTCTCCCTTTACGTATGATTCTCATAGCTTTTAATATTTCACATACACAAAATATTAAAGGACACTCTGGATCAGAGAAAACATATTCAAATTTTATACAAAACTTTTATTTTCCAAATGCACCAATTTGGATAAAAGTACTATGCAACGACTGTATAGTATGTCAACTAAATAAACCTTACCCAAATCAAAAACAAATAGCACAAAAACAAGATTTTAAAGGACAAAGTTTGTACTTTAACCATCGTATCTCATTTGATACTAAAGGACCAATTTCACCCTCATCCGAAGGAAACTCCTACATTATGGTAATTGTTGACGCATTTACACATTATGTAGCACTTAACCCAGTACCACATTGTAACGCTTATTATGCTTACACAACGCTTTATGAACACTGGATAGCAAAATTCGGACTACCAGAAATTTTAGTTACAGACAACGGTACAGAATTCATAAATAATGAAATCATCACACTATGTCATCTATATAACATCAAACACAAACCACGTACATCTCACGCACCTTGGACAAACGGCTTAGTCGAAGGTATGAACCGTTCATTACAAGAATACCTCAGATGTATCATCAATGGAAATGATACAAGATATACCGAATGGTCAACAGATGTAAAACTATTTCCCTTAGCATATAATTCACAAATCACGACAACTTTAGGAATGTCACCATATGAAATGGTTTTTAACCAAAAGCCACGCAAACCAATAATGTTTACAGCAAACTTTCATAAAAACGTACAAGGTTATTGTCAACCAAATAAAGACTCAATTTGTTATAACCTACCATTACATACACACGATGAAGATCATTTTCATCACCCACAAATTCTTAAATTAGCCTCCGGTACACACACCGAATGGATTTTAAACAGAGATAAAAAACACAATGAAATTTATCAAAAAGTAACAAAAAAGTTGTTACAAAGGCAAAATATTAATGAACAAATAAATTCACGCTTTACACCAGCCTCCGATTTAAAAATTGGAACATTTGTTTTAATACCCAATTTTATTACTCAAAAAGGAATTTCAAAAAAGTTACAACCCCTTCGTAAAGGACCATACCAAATAATTACAAAACCCACTGATGTCACATATAAAATCATCGACTCAGACAAAAAAGAAATCGTTCAACACCGAAATAACCTATTACCTTATTATCCAAAAGAATACGCACTCCGCGAACTAACTCAATTATATTCTTTTACAGGTTTAAAAGTTATTCAAAATGACCCACATACGGAAAATACAACAAAGGAACAAAATGATATTCACCTCGGAAATCAAAATACAAAATCAACCACCACAAAAAACAATACAAAAAATCTAGATCAAAATACATCTCAAAAAGAAAGAAAAAATAGAAAAATGACAGAACAAATAATACCCCAAGAACAAATCGACAAATCAGAGCATAGAGAGTCTTCACGACTTAGAAATCAACCACGTAAAAATTATAAATTATTCATCCCACAATCTAAAATATTAAAGAAAGTTGAATTTCAAAAACAACTTTAATTCTACATTTAATAATCTTTGCACCTCTGAAACATTTTACACTTTCATTTTTCAAAATAACATGCTGACAAACACGCAGCGATTCTAGTTCATAATTAGCCAATAGGATTCATCCAATCCGTCACCTTCTCTAACTCTAACACAAACCAACTAGACGAACGATATTAAACTCCAGGCATATCTATAACTATAACTTTACGACCTCCAGGTCAAAAATAAGCAAACCACTCCAACTTGACAACTAAAATAAATATCACCATAATATCATAACCCTCCCTTATCTAATAAACCAAAGATCAACAATATTTCCCCAACTCAGCCCTCAAATACCCCCCAAACAAATATGTTAAATTAGCCTAAAGTAAAAGAACGACCATTTTAATTAGCCTAAAGTATAAAAATCTCAAAAATACCCCAGATCATTTGACAAATGAAAATAAAGACAAAGAAGACCTCCCGATCACCATAAAAATTGCCCCCAACAATTTTTCACAAAACTCAACCCACTTGTCAAAAAACCAATAAATAATCCGACCACACTTAAAAATTGCCCCAAATAACAAAAAATATTCGATCAAGAAGTCATTTCTTAAATGCTCTTCTATCAAACAGTCACAAAAATTATCAGAAACCTCAAACAATTTTTTACGATACTTGAAACTTTCCTAATATTTCTTTTTGATATCCTTGAATCTTTTCTAATAATCTTTATCATTTTTTGTAATGTTTTTTTAATTTTCTACACTATATTCGAACTATTTCTCCAACTTTCAAAAACCCTTGATTATATCCACAGGTACGATTCATACAACTTGTCTAAATGATACGAACTATTTTCAGTAGAACTGATATTTTTCTACTATTTGTAATTTTCATAACATTTCTATCATCCCTCATTTTGACCATATGCAAATGTATAAAGAAAGCAATCATCACATTCGCTCTAGCAACAATCCTCCTAATTCTTTTCTTAGAAGAATACTATAATAAACATAAACTTTTTCACTAAAAGAATAGACCAAAAAGCTATCAAAAATTGCTACCCAACAGTCACAAAATCAGTCTTCACCGACATCATCCCAAGATAATCCAACAACACCTTCAACTACCCAAAATCCTCAAACATCTACACGAATTTCCTTTCAAGATAACCCATACACTTTTGAAGAACGACACGCTCGTTTATCAGAACCACTAGAACCAGTTCAACGACAAGCACCTCTAAGCGAACCAACATATAACTTATACCCAACACTACCACAAGAATTAAGTAGAATAAGAAATCCTAGTCAAAACCAAAATACAGTCGAAATAAATAGACAAATTATACATCCTCGACGAAACAGAAATTTTCAAACTCCCCGAGTTCATTTTGATATACCTCAATCCCCATCACAAAACACTCCAGAAAACCCCATTGGTATATTACCAGAAACCCCTACGCTTCTTTCACAACGTAGCACCTCAAGCCTACCATCAGATTACTTAGGTTCAACACCAACATCTGAACAAATACGTGAAAATCCCTTTAACCCCCCAAACCAGGCATCACGACTACCATATTGGACAACACATTCATTTACACAAGGTGAACTAAATTTAGTCAATGATCCAATAGATATTTCTACGGATACAACAACATCCTCATCACTACCAGAAACATTCTCACTACCATCAACACCATCAATAAGCCAGATTTCACCACCACCTTTTAACTTAAATTTTCCAAATAATCTCGACGCCAGATATCGAGAACAATCATCAACAAATATCCCTTTAAGACTAGATTGGAATACATTTACAGCCCCTCCACCATTATTTGGACAACATCTAGAAAGTAATCGCCTTCACAACTGGGCACTTAATAGATTACAATACCGACAAGACATTCACGACGATATCCGTGATCACAATATCCAAATACTCCAACAAAACAGTTTACAACTAAAGTTTGAAATCACAGTTAAATTAAACAACATTACTCAACATCCCTACCCATTAAATCCACCAAACATAACAGCTCAATCACTACCACCACCATTTATAACCACTGAAGTAATATATAAATACGACAGATATACCAAAAAGACAACTGGTTACATCACATTTTATAACCCATACTCAGGATTATCATACACATGTATATTCTAAAATTATTAATTTTTTTCCAACTCCTTTTTCTAGTAATCTCAAATCAAAACATAAACCCTTCTCCCCGCACAGGACCCCAAGATTTATTAGTAACACATTACGATTGTGAAGAAAACGAACAAAAAACACTACACAAGTATGCAATAAATCAAGTATCACAATGCGAAACAGAACCCCAAGCCATAGAAACTACAAATGTAATAGCAACACTTTATTCAAAAGCCCGAGCAACTACAGTTATAGGATATAAATTCACAGCAACATTTTCTGAAAAGAAAGTACATTGTTCACAAGTCTCAAACGGAAATAAAAACCGACTTGACCATGAATCATTCTACCAGAGTAATATAGAACGACTTTTACATCTCAATCCCGAAGATTGTAAAAACGAGTTACTCCGACTAAATATCACAAAAAATAAAAACACAGATAGAAAGTTAGTCTATTTCCAAGTTTTTTCAGATTCTGTACATCAAGCAGAACTTGAAAGATATCAAGGACATATAAAATTAGATGAAAAATACCCATATAACGGCGCACACGGACGATTAACCTATGACATGCACGATAAACACTGGATACCACACATTGGTATAAATGACCCATCAAACTGCAAAGCAGACACAAAAAATAAAGGATACCAAGAAATAATGTTTTTCGATTGGAAAAAACAACTCGAAAAAATACAACTCACACGAGATTTATCAGACAACACAATGATCTATCAAGGAATTAGATTACCTTGTAAAAACGACCAAGGTTATTGCGACCCTACAACAAGAACACAAGCAACAATTGTTTGGTTCCCCGAAGACACATGTACAACATTTCAAGTAGCAAAAATACACGCTCGTATGATAAAATTTCACGAAAAATATTTTATACAATCAATACCATATGAACAAGTAAATCCATTACGAAAAATAAGTTCTAATTTCCGAAACATTCAAAATATAGAAAATAAATTAACATGTTTTCAAATATATCAAGAGACAGAACTTGCATGTAAATACAGAAACCCACTTCACAAAACACAATACTCTGAAATATTAGTTGAATACGAAAATGGATTTGACATGACCACTGGAAAACTAAAAGTCGACCCATACGCCACAAGTCATCCTCCAAATGAAGGAACATCATACATACCAGTTCATTTTCAAAAGAATACAGGTCAACCTGGTGGACATTTAAAGCCCCAAGACGATCAAAGCACACGTTTACAAGAACTATCACTAATGAATAGTACATATTTCGGTAATATCCACTATGATATTCACTTAGATATGAAACTAGACTACACGATTAGCCGAATTTTTCAAGAAATGTCACTCTCCGAATTAGAAACACTACACCAACTATGCGAATTAGAAAGAACACAAATATTACAATCACTTGCACTAGCAGTATTAAAAATACCCTACGCAGGATATTTACTATCAGGAAATAGATCAAATTTTTTAGACTATGAAGGAAACATCTTATGGTTTTATACTTGTACTAAAAAAGTATCACCACTATACGTTTTTGAAGACAAACGATGCTATAAAAGAATCCCTATCTTTTATAAGAACAAAGTACATTTCGTTGTCACACTTTCACGAAGAACCTATTTCTGGGATACCGCAGTCCCATATGGATCAGAAAATAGCCACAATGTAGTACAACTAAACCCTGATGAAGATAAATATTACCTTTTCACCCCATATCCCACATTAATGCAATCACTCAAAAAATTTTCACCAGAAAGCATTCGCGCTATTGCTCGAAACCCAAATATAGACTTACAATCAATAGGAATATATTCAAAGTCAGATATTCAACATCACATTCGAACACAACAATTCCAAGAATTATTAACACAAATGGACACTATACAAAGACAATCAATTGACCAAAACTTACGCAAACTTGCAGAAACCGCAGGATTTGCAGACATCTATACGCAAGACTATAGCGGATATTTTAAAGACATTAAAGATTATATATATCTAAACGGTGAAAAATACCGTCCCCAAGATATATCACCTATCAATATTTTTAGCTTTGTTACACTCAAGAATGAAATTCTTGATTTTCTAGGATGGCCCTATTACATCTTAGAAAAATTGACTATTTTATACGCAATGTCTAACTTTATTGGATTTCTTTTCTCACTTTTAAAAGGAATCTACAACACATGTGCTATACACACACAAGTAAACAGACAAGCAAGCGTAGCACGCATACTCTTTGCAGGATTTTTTGGAATCTTTTCTACATCTATAAACAAAATTCTTTTAGACGCACAAATAAAAGAATATAACACAAAAATAGCAACAAGACAGAACACATACGACGAAGAACATAACAATGTAGACACAACACCAACAGCACCACAGTTACCACCCCTACCACATAACCATCCATTATCCCTAGTCCCACGTAATTTTCGAAATTTAGCCATAACACATAATCAAAAATTTAGACCAACCATATCACAAAGTCCCATCCAACATATAATGCCACACCACTCACAAGATGAAAATACTTATGAACAAATTATAGAACAACCCCATACCACCGCTTTTCAGTCTCAAAATAATAATTTTTTTAGCCCACGATGAGCCGACAACTTGGATCCCTACACCGATCAAATTCCCATCCAACCAACCTCACCACTCCAATCCAAATAATACCACTTTTTGCTTCTCCGCCACCCGATTTCCCCACCAGTAATGTAACATCCGGCATGAATTCCGATACTAATTCACACATCTCAGTTTTATACTCCATCTCACAGCTCAATAACCCGAATATTGAAACCCCCGATGAATTTGCCGACTCTGAACCATCTCCATCAAATAATTTTCACACCAACTCCTCAAATTTTTCTCAACCCCCTTTTCAACCCATACTACCAAATAACCCTGACCCAACCAATTGTACACCCTCTTATGCTTCCCAAGTCACTCCAACATACTCCTCACTTCACTCAGACCAATCATCTCATTCTCCAGACACCCCCCGAATCTCCCCAGAACTAGATAATTTCATTACCCTACAACAACAACCCTACCACCTTGACACCCCAACCATAAACCAAATCTCATCCACAATAGATTCATCCAACCCTCCTACCCCTACTCCCTCTTCAATTTATACCGAATCATTAGCACCATCATCCACAACTACTGAATCTTCACTTAGCACTAATAGAGCTTACCGCACTTTTAAAAGAAAGTTCCCCAACCATCCCTTCCCAGCGAAACCAGGAACAGCCCGTGAATATATCAACCATCCAAAACACACTAACACAAAAGAATTTTTAGCTATCACCTTACCCTCATTTCCACAATACACCTTAAACACCCCTCACGACACTAACGAGACACGTAACTTTGTAGACGAATACGTTTTAATGCCTACCCTTCCTTGGACCTCATATTATCATTTTACTAATCCCCTTTGCTTACCATTATCTAACACTCACATCGATATAGAACGAAATAAGGACATGCTATATCGACTCACTACACCACTAACATCTAGACAATTTACCTACATTGGATATAAAAAATCACTAAAAACACACACTGCACCCCGAGCTAATGAATATACACTAGAATATTACGATCATAACATCATCAGAGCTAACCAAGATCAATTCTTAGACGACGATCGCTTCGCTAACCCACAAATCACCGAGAAATTTTTCATTAAAACACCATATGTATTTACACTAAATATCTTCGATCGCAAGTTTGACCACATTATTTCAGAAGCACTAACAGACACACAAGCCTACGAAAGTTTTAAAGAACGCTTCCAAATATTTTCACTAACCTTTCATTTCCTTGCACCACATGAAAGAGATTTGCGCTGCTCACACGATATTATGTTGCGCACTAAACAAACACACACATATACTTATTATCGTTTCATCCAAAATCACTTTGACCTACACACTCCCTCCAGACAACCACACCATCGTTTTCAATTCATCAATTCCAAATACACCTCACCATTCTTTCTTAACTTCACATATTGTATTAAAGATACTAACCTTCATGGTTTTCTTCGAAATTATGATCCCATAACCCAAATGTATATTTTTTGTCCAATCACCAAAACCTTCAACGCAGAAGAATCCCGACCCTTCCTTATCCCACACGAGTTTGTACAACCTATAGAAATCCCCATTTTAGAATTCATCCATAACACTAAATTCAATCACAAATTATATAATCTAATCCAAAACACACCTTATGAATTTGCAGTTGGCACTGAAGAACTAACCACCATTAAAGCACTTCAATTGCTTTGGCCACTGCTTCAAACTAAAAATATCATCCACATTTTAGCTAAATTACTAACAACTTCAGATCTCATCCACGACATCTTCCCCCACGGTTTCTTCCCCGACGACTAACAGGTAAGTATGAATTATACATATTACTAACTAATTTAAATATTAGAAACTCACCATTCTTTATCCATGTTTTCTTTAGAATTTTAGCCTTCATCCAACGATCATCTGAAAAATTCACAAAAGAAAAATAAAAAATAGCAATCTTCTTCAAAACTGTTTAAAACCCTATTAAATTTTTGCACCAACAATTAAATAAATATAATACCAATGCAGTAATTTAATTTATAAATTTTTCCCCCACAAGCAGTAAATCTAATAATGATGAAAATTTGTAACTTAATTTTCCCCAACAACTAGCAGTAAAATTGAAATTCTATGTAGTAAATTAATAAGAAGCAAATGCAGTACTAACCTTTTGATATTTCCATTCACTCGCACAAGAATTCTATCCAAACTCGCACAGCTCGCCCACGGAGAATTGTTTAAATAATGAATTTCAGTTTCAAGCTTTCACAACTCAACAACTCTAACATACGATAACAAGTTTCAAACTTTCCTTTAACCCGGTTGGAAAGGAATTATATACTAAACAAAACTAACCAATGCAGCTTACTAAACACCACAACACATAGCATAACAGCATGACTAAGAAAAAGGAAACCAACGGTACCCAAACCGGATTAACCCAGTTTAAAACTGGATAATTTATTCTTTTGAAGACTATTATAAAGTCTAAGAAAGAAATAATAAAACACAAAAAAGTCGAAAGACAAACCCATACCACAAACAATTTGATTTTTGAAAAAAGGACACAACCAACAAAACATAAGAAAAACCACAACAAACCCTACATAAAACGTTGTCACATAACAGGACCTCTCACAAAAACCGCATGCAATCATACTCCCACTCCTGGCCTAACCCACCAGGAAGGACGTCCTGAGCATGCTCTATAGCCGGCCTAACCCAACGTGCTACATCCACGCTTTGTGACCACACTCCTATTTTTAATAAGAGCTACTCAAGGGTGAGTAACTCTTCAAAATAACTGAACTAAAACAAAAAACTTTTGTGAAAACAACTAACTAAAATCATAATTAAAAAATATTAAACTAATAAAAGTTTTATAAAATGTAAATTACATTATGCAATACATAGATCAGAATACAACACCAAGGACGAACATCCAAAGACAAAACGACCTCACTACACTCGAGAAAGAATGGCCAACTACAATCAATATGCCGCTCACAATCACAACTCAAAGGATTTAGAGTACGACTTGACTTCGCAGAAAAGGACTTCATTGAACTAGACCAATGACCACCTCGATGTTCAAGTATACGTACAGATCCGAGTAACCAGGCATCCCCTCCACGCACAATCTCCACGCCTTTCCTAGACAAGATCAAAACACAAAGAAGTTCTCATCAATGAAACAGAAAAACCTGACATAGCCAACCATTCTGAAATCAGATTTGAGTTTGTTGCGAAAACCCAGTCGTTGTCTTGAGAAGACACAACGATTGAATCTGGGACTTCTCTAATAAGAAAACCCAGAAGAAATAAGATGTTCGCCAAATACCAACGTCCATCATCCATCCTTTGAATTGCAGAAAGACTATTCTAAAAAACTCTGTAAAACCCGGATGGGTGGAACCTGATCTAAACTACATTTTATGATTGGATAAATTAGATATTTTACCAATGTAAAGTATTTAATATTAACCAATCATGATCCATCTGACTAACAATCCACTTATTTGTAAGTGCTGAAATTACTTGTAATTTCAGCACCAGAGAGATTTGAATTTAACTTAGAAATTAGTTGAACTCTCCCGAGTACTTCAGCAGCCGCAATAAACCAGTATACCCTAGATCTATTGAGCCTAGCAGAGACTAGTTAAACAACCTGAGACTAGATAGTATAAGAGTAAGATTAGGATCGGTATTAGACTAAGAAGTTGCACGAATCTATCCGGCCGAAAATAAGATAGCGTGACGAGCAGACGGTGTACCCTATCCGAAATTACTCTATGAGTTATACACTTCGGTCCTAACTCAAAACCATTAAAAGATTAGCTTGATTTTGTTGAACAAACTGTTGACCTAATAACATCTGTTCCAAATTGATAACGCTTGCTAATGCTATCTAAGTAAGTGACACATACAATAACAGATTTAAAATATGATATGAATTTTATCTGTTCCACATTTTGGCTATTTATATGTGACATGAAAAAATTAAATTAATAGCTTAAAATTGCAATCAAAATTATCAATTTTTTATCATTCATTACAATTATTCTCCCAATTTAATTACACAGAGGCGAGGCTGCAGATGGGACCACTTGCGATACCAATCACCCAAACAAATCATTTCAAATTTTCAGAAAACTTGAAAAAAAACTGAAAAAAATGAAAAGAACGACAAAATATCAAATTGCTGAAGCAGAATGTTCTAATTAAGAAAATTGAAATAAGAACTGGAAACAAAAATTTAAGTTTCTGTTTGAAAATTTAGAGGCTTTCTGACTTATAAAATGGAGATAAATAAACCAAATAAAAAACTTTTAAAACTAAGTCAAAAAACAATTCGAATTTCGAAGAACAATAATGTCGCCTAAAAGCTCTTAATTTTTAAAATTTTTCGGTCAAATTTCAGCTCGGATTTCAAAAAATCACAATATCGCCAGTTGTAGATGTTGCAAGTGATCATAGTGGTCATGGCAGACCCACAACGTAATAAAATACAGTTTATATTTCCGGTTTTTATTGTATGTATTAGGATTGGATAAAAAGTCTGCAATGTGTTAAGATAGGAAATACAACTGGTAAGGTTTCATTGTACGCACAAGCAAAAGATAATGGTCAGAAAAAAGAGTTTTTCTATGTTTTTGTGGAGAAAACTCAAATTTTTGGGACGCTTTATCTAATTGGTTATTTTCTTCGGTGTATATTGCGAATGCATTAAAAAGTCATCAATCTGTTTGAGCAAGAAGGCAGAAAAATTTCAAGGAACAAGTTTGAGTAAAAGATAAATCGTTATTGTGATTGATCACTATAAAAACGTATTGGAAGCTATGGGATTATTTTATAACTTCTGTTCCTGTCATGAAGCTCAACCATTTTTGACAAATCGAATTTTTCTTGGAGGGAACAAGAAAAAAGATATGAATGTAATGAGACCAGAATAACCTATAAAGAGAGGATACAACTTTAAAAAAAAATAGGAGAATGTGATTTTTAGGAAATTTTCAAAATAGATGACATGATCAAAAATAATGTTCAAATTTTTCTCTGCAAATAATTTTTCTGCATACTACTTTGATAAAAATTGAAGAATGATCTGGTTTTACTTGTTCCAGATGAATTTAAAAAATTGCAATTTTTGCACCAATTTTAAAAAAAAAACTGAATTTGGACTCGAGATCGGAGACTATATGAAGATTTATGCAAGTAGGAACGAAATGTTAGAACATTTTCAGAAAAAAAATATTTTCAGCTTCAAATTGGAAAATGGATCAGTCAAACTCCTCTGTTGAAGTAACAAAAGAATTTCTAGACAAATTTTTCATATCGATTCCAGATCAAGGATAGATCTCGCCATACAATCACGAAATGTATGAACGCCGAAAAAACTAGCAATGCTATCACTGTTTTCTTTTCAAGTTATTAATTACGATTGAGAAGGACTTGTATGAGTTGGAGTTGTTGAAAAAAAAACAATGAATACAGAAAATCATATTTGTTGGATTTTTCATGGTGCAGTGTGCATACCTGAGGTTAAAAGATCTCTAATAAAAGTTATCCGAAAAATTCTATGATGAAAATACGGGTAAATAAGTGCAATTGGACATAGACTAGCGTTACTTAGCTCCTGATGAAGAGAACTCCAGTCAGATAAGAGAACTACTAGGGAAAAACTGAAGGAAAGTGACTATAGATACTCTCTCAAGGTAGATGCCAAACTTAATTTCTTTCCATCGATCTCATTGCAAAACTCATAAAATGCACCAAAAACGGAAACCTGGAGCTTAGGTGTACCAAGATGCTATGTTTTTATGCAAGGACTTTTTCTGCTGTCATAAGTCAGTTAAGTTCAACTTTTGCAGCAAAGTTTGAAAAATCGGCTTCTAAAAGATTCTGGAGACAGACCCCTGGTAGAAAAGGAGAGTACTTAAGGGAGTAATCAATCTTAAATCAAGGAACAGAGACTTCAAAATTTTAAATCATGTCGTCGCTAAATATGAGCAGACAAAAAAAGTAGAGACAATTTCATGATAGTGGAACCCATACGAAACCATTTGAACTGTGAAAATTGACAGTTTACTGTAGTGATATTCTATGCAATACAGAACTTTTTGAAATTTATAGTATTTAAATAAAAGCTTATTATAAGGAGGTAAGCTTAATATACGATGCAATGCTTTACAAACTATCCTTCAAATTCACTTTGTTCTCTAACAAATTTGTGTTTTTTCGAAGTTAAAAAATCTTTCAGCAAAATTATATCCACTATTAACAATAATTTTGACAGTTAACGCTCTTTAAAAGATTACTCAAAACTAAAAAAACATCAAATCTGACCATAACTTCAATTAAGAAATAACAAATAAAGAACTCATTCTTTATGCAAAAATTTTACCAGTATCTTACCATGATAGCAATCACCAAAAAAATTTACTTCTGTGTACACTCTAAAAATTTTAAAAAGAAACGAAACTTTTATGTTAGATAACGCGCTCTCATGAGTTTTAAAAAAAAATCGAGTTTTCTACACAAAAAAATTTTTCGTTTTTTACCTTGCTTTCATCAAGGTGCAAACAAATGAAACTTACCAATATTATTCTGTAATTCGAAGCAATATAGACTGTATACTCAATCTGATTACAAAGCTTGTAAGATCGGAACTATATATAAAGTAACTTAAAAGATGGAGTCTTTCAGGCCTCCATCCCATTATGATCGACAGAAAAAAATTTAAAACTAGGCGGGAACTTTCAATGGTATTAAGGTTTTCTCCCATCTAATTTTTTTTACAATAAACGCTTAACATGATGAAGATCACCAAAAATTTTTCTTTGGGTAATCTCATAAGGGAAGGCGAAAATTTAACATATCTTCTGGAAATTTTATTTTGCCGGTTAGAAATACTATCTAAGCCTTCGATGACTTTTTTTCGGCATCTTTTCGGAAAAAATTTGTTATTGTTAAAAAATATATTTTTGAATTCGGCACTGTTGAAATCGTTTTTGTTGGACTTTGGCTACATAGGAGGCTTTTTTTGATATAACTTTCTAAATAGTTGATTCGGTAGCTTTGGAGTAAATGTTTGTACATCAATTTCGCAAAACAAACTGCACCATAATAAATCTACTAAAACTCGAAACAATTTTTGTTTTCATCACTTTTAACCCAAAATCAACCCATTTTGAATAAACGCGTTTTAAATTTCGTGTTTAGGCATTTTTTTTGGTAATTTAGGTCAGCTTTGAATTAAAAACGTAGAAAATAGGTGATTCGATAAACAGAAAAAAATAATTTCAGATAAACTGCGTTCTAATTTTTTGCCGAATATTTTACGATTTAAAAAACTGTTTAATTTCATAAAAGCGCTAAATGACGCTTTTATAACTAGTTTTCTTGGAGTAATACTAAATTTAACGCTTCTCGATTGACAATTTTTGTCTTTTAAGATTTACTCGCTCGCTTCAATTGCCCAAAATTGGACTAAAACTCAAACGTTTCAAACCGGGTTTTCTCGACATTGGAAAACCTTTTTTTAAAAAATGATGTTATTGGAATCTTGACTGAAAATTTTTTAGCGTGAGATATCACTCGACTCATTCCCGGTGATTATTTGTGGTACCTGGTTTTGCGTGAGAAATAAAAAACTACCTTACAACAGGATACAAGTTACATCCCCATTTTCAGTAGTTCGGACAATAATAGACGTGATAAGAACAGAGTCAAAAGAGATGATCCAATTAAATTAAATAACAGAAAACAAAGATTTAGCCAATTTTTAAACTCCATTGCTGATTAAGTAACTTCACTTAGTCAAAAGTAGGGCAATTAAAAACCTAAATACCAGACAGGTCGAATCGCTAAAAGTTCGTCGAAACATATTTTTGAAGTTTTTTGGCTGCTTCAATAATGCGTTTTAATGATTTTTCATACTATTATATCATTCGCATAATTACAAAATTGGAAGGTTTCGGTCATTTAAGTTTTGCAGACTGTGAAGTGTAGAAAGTACGATGGGTCGGCAAAAAGACAGGAATGTTTTCGTTTGATATAAAGTAAAAACTGCATCCTTTGTCATTGTGCTGAGTTAGGGTGTGGTATGATCTGTCGTCTGCAGAGTGCGTCTAAGCCAGAGTCCTGGTGTTTGTTAGTTCCCATTTGCAGTGAAATGATAGCATTGCCTCTCCGTAATTGTTCATTGGTCCATTCTCGACTCCGAGGAGTGGACTCTTTGGGACCCAGAACTGGACCTAGGAAGTTGTTAGCCTGGCATTTTCTGCCTGAAAAGTATCAGAAAATAAAAGAATAATAGATTTGGCGTATTCCCTTTAGAACGCCTACCACTCACGAATTATACCATAATACAGCCACAGCGTGATGGGGCTAACTTTTTTCTTACAAGGCTGCTGGCTATAATGGCGAAAAATCCTGAGATTCAAGATAAAAAGATAATTAGATAATTTTATTTAAGCTTTTGTTACTCAATTATTTAAGTTCACAGCCGAAAAAGGTTTATGTGGGGAAGTGTACATATTGATCACGTATTTTCCGTGATCGTGGTTTGCTTTGGCGTCACTAACAACCTGGAAGCAGAGGGGGGTGGGGAGGATATTTGCACACCCATAATCCTCCCGACTTTGACCTGTTTTCAACCCAAAGGATCCAGAATCCCTAAATTGGTATTTTTTAAAGACAACAAAACTTGACCGTTTACAGAACATCAAATTTTTAAAAAAACATACGGTATTCGTATGACTATTTTGATGAGGAACCTAAACGCTAAGTTTTCGCAACCATTGGCGTGGTGTGCAGGACTGTTCGCGAATATGAAGGATCGCATCCTTCTTGTAGTTTAGTAAATCTGTATAAAATTTTTAAAAAATAATAAGCAAAAAAGGTTGAAAAACCGCCGCCCCAACCAATCCGCCATGCATAATTATAAATCTACCACTGAACTAAAAATTTCAAAACTTAGCAAAAATTTTTGTCACTTTTTATGAGTTCAGAAACATTTCAAAGAATTGTTAATGAACTTTACCTGGATCTACTTAACAATTGCCCCCCCCCCCCCTTATTATCTACTTAAGAATTGCCACCCCTATTAATAAAAGCAGTAAAATAGCACTGAGCTTTTTATTGAGAATTATAATTTTGCTGCATTCTGATTGGTCGAAAACGCGTTATTTTAGTCTACATAACAATTGCCCCCCTTTTGGGGCAATTGTTAAGTAGATCCCTTTACCTAGAGCGAGAATCGTTTGAATGACCCCTCCGAAGTTTGTGTTGTCATAAAGGTCCACAGTTTGGAACATGTCCAGCTTCTTCACCCCGTATTCTTCACACGCATTCAAAAACATACCAATATTTTCCATGTGTTTAAATGGAATGTTGGAGTGTGTGTTCGGTCTGCAGCTGCCGGGGTCAATTGAGTTCATTAGTTTGCATAGATACACTCCATCTCTTAACGCTGATTGCATCCTGTCGGGTCCAAGGGGAGTGTCCTGTGCTATTTCTGAACAGAAGCGGAGTCTTATTATTTGAAACTTTATCGAAAATCTTTTTTCTTTTTCACCCCCCCCCCCAAGGAAAAGAAGTAAAAGGCATGGAAAAAGGGATGGGGTAAGGCAAAATCAAAATGCCGGAATTTGGCCAAAAAAAACTCAGACTGCAGAACTATATTGGCAATGCAGGAAAAAATTGTTGCATCATCTGTTAAAACTAAACCTATCTGCTGCAAAAATGTCAGTGCGATGATGTAAGAAAATGACTCAGAACAGAGTGGAATAAAAACTTATAAAATAATGCCATAATTTTTATAAAGCTCCATAACTTATTATGAAGCTCTAAACTTGAAAACTGCAAACGTCTATTTGATGAAAAAAAATACTGCAAAAAATAATAGGCTTGTATCGGATGGAACCTGATCTAAACTACATTTTATGATTGGATAAATTAGATATTTTACCACTGTAAAGTATTTAATATTAACCAATCATGATCCATCTAACTAACAACCCACTTATTTGTAAGTGCTGAAATTACTTGTAATTTCAGCACCAGAGAGATTTGAATTTAACTTAGAAATTAGTTGCCTCTCCAAAGGAACTTCAGCAGCCGCAATAAACCAGTATACCCTAGATCTATTGAGCCTAGCAGAGACTAGTTAAACAACCTGAGACTAGATAGTATAAGAGTAAATTAGGATCGGTATTAGACTAAGAAGTTGCACGAATCTATCCGGCCAAAAATAAGATAGCGTGACGAGCAGACGGTGTACCCTATCCGAAATTACACTATGAGTTAACCACATCGGTCCTAACTCATCTGGTGCGACCATAAGTCTCGAACAAGACCTTAATAGCTTAGAATTAACCAAAAATAGATTAGAATTTAGACAAAACATTTTTAAAATGTTATACGATGATAATTTAATCGAAATGTCTCTACGACTCAATAGATCAGAGCCAATATTCCGAACGATAACAGAACTACCCCGAATTGCAAGAAGACCTCGAACCAGAGACGACATACGACAAAGTAGAAACTTACCAAATAGTTATATGATAGTACGGCAAAAGCCAACACAGACTTTTATATTTAGAATTTTATTAGCAATGAATTTAGATTTTCATTTGCAAACATAAAATCTTGAAGTCAATCTTCATAATCATCTCAGGCGCTAAACAAAACTATTAATATACAATAACGATTGATAAAAAGATCTCAGATCGTTTTCCTAAAATTCTGCAGTATTATATAAAACATGTTTGGAAAATATTTATTGAAAATCAAAACAAAAATTAGTAGCATGACAATAAACTATTAGTAATCATAAAATCATCAGTTGTCCCAGCTTCATCATCTAAACATAACAGCATTCATAAGCTCACTAATATCATCAAAAAACTAAATCTTTTTCTTAAACAAATTTAAACCATTTTAAACTTAAATTCACTTAATTTTAAAATCAGATCATCAAGGCTTATCCTTGAATCTTAATTCATTTTCTATTTAATTAAATTTAAAACTTGATCATCAAGGCCTATCCTTGGATCAAAAAGAACAATTTTGTTCTCCCCCACCCACTTAGCTAGTGGCTAACGACCTCAAACGTCGATTCACTATCCAACCCTTTCAAAAAACCCAAGACTAATAGAAATTTTTGAACAAAACTAATCATTCAAATTAGGATAAACAGTGAAGAACTTCGGTTATTCATCCTTCACTTGAACCCTCCTCTTATCAAGACCCAGGATAAATCTTAGACTTAGTAAATTTAAAATAGTATCTAACGAACCACTCGCGTTCTAATTATACCTGAAACTTGTGGATCGATTTACTATTCTCCAACCCTTGAACACAATCACTACCCCTAAGTAAGATTAAGTAAGTTAACACTTTAGCTTATACTAGCCAAGAGAAAGTAAAAAATCATTCTTCGGAATCGATATACTTTTCTCTCCAACCCTGAAAAAATAGACCCAGGTTAAGCTAACCAAAAAAATTGTAAGAACTAACAGTTTAAGAAAATAGAAATCATCTAACAACTTTTGCATCCGTCATCCTAAACCTTATGTCATTTAAAAATCTAGGAAACAAACAAACAATCGTTTTACACAACTGTGAAATAGATAACAAAAAATACGACCTTGTAATCACACCTCATACACAAACAGTTGGATATATTAGAACAAAACGACAAACACTAAAAAGGAAAATAATAACCAAACAAAGACAAATAACACGAAAAAGATTTTCCAAAAATAGAAACGCATTTTCAGAATCAGAAGCCAGCAATTTAGACGAACTATATAAATTAAAAGAATCTATAGATAAAAATTGCCCCATTCACGATCAATTATATTTTTCCGACTCAGAAACAACTTCAAATTCATCAAAAAGAGGAAAAAGAAGAATAAAAAAGCAATATAAACACAAACCAGTACATTTGTATAATTGGAATCAACCAATTAGACACATCGATAATTACCTATTAACAGTCGTTAAACAAAAAAAATGAGCCAACACACACTCCAAGTGAAGATAGTCCAGATGATGACGATATCTACCCCTTCCTCGTAGATGCACCCGATAATAGAGGACAGCATGATTTTTGCAAGAATTTACTCCTAAATTTATTTGAACCCGGAATCAGCCCATGTAAAGCACAGTTCCCAGATGTAAAAATCAAAAGACAAATTATTGATCACTATCTGAAAGATATATGTAATTTGACACAACAATACGAAATCTACACCATAGAATTCAGCTCACCAAACCCGAATCACCGCAAATATGTAATTCAAACAGACGACCATGATTTAGAATTTTCAAAAGTATTCTCAGAATATATAAAAAGCATACAATATCATAACTCACAAAGAGCAAACTCCATATTTACTAATGAAGTTTTTGCAATAATATATAGTTATATCTCAATATTAGAAAACGAAATCCCAATCCCAAATGTCTCACCGACAGAGACATCTAAACATATAAGGGTACGACATGAAATCACACTATTTTCAACTTTCCTACATATAATTAAAGAAAATTTCACTAAAAATGAAGTTTCACAACATACAAAACATGACTTACAAAAAATTTTGGCATGGTTTATAATAGATTATTTCACACATAATATAGATTTAATTTCACAAGCAAGAAAAAATTTTAGACCTCAAAATTCAAACGATGATACCGCCATCACAGAACAATCAGACTACGTTTGGGACCCCGAATGGTCTCATTATGCATTCATAAATATCCCACAATCAATCTCAAGTCAAGCAATAAGTACAATATCGTATACAAGAGACTATGTAAGAGTAGTACCATTAACCATTGATGCAACACCATTAAACTACAATACATTTTTACCTGATACGCGAAATAACAGTTTAAATTCGACCGTCATACACAATGAAAACCTTAATGGAACTAGGAATCTCACTCAACAAGATATTCAGACACCATCACACTTCATAAATGAAGAAATTGTCCAAACAACAACAACTACACAACAAAGTATTTCACCGATACGTCCAAATTTAGCAACACCAAGAAATACAAACACTTCACTAGCACAGGTAACCTTACAATCAACCGTTAAACCTTCGGTTGCTCCAAAATATTCACAAATGGATTATCAAACATATAGACCCATGACAATACCGTCAAAAACACGCAGAACGTTCACAAGAAACAATTTTGCGGAACACAATTATAATTACACACCTTCATCAAAAACAAACTATCCCCCACGAAAAAAAAATAATAATCAGATAAGATCTCGATATTGGGATAATCCAATGGCAACAACCAACTCAGTAAATTTTCAAACTAATTCACATCCTCCACAGGATCGTAGTGAAAATTACCCATTCTTTCAACAGAATAAAAATAAAAAACAAGCACCTCATCAAACGGATTACCTATCCTCTGATGATGATTATTTACAACCAGATATATTTGCACCATATACCCAAGAATATCGCGGACAAGGAGTGCAAAAACCATATACATATCATAGAATTTTTTCTCCACATCAAATAGATACACAAAATCAACAACCAATACAAATGCAAAACCCAATTAATACAAAATCTTTTCAACCAATTCAGCCACAAAACCCAATGATTACACACTCATATCAACCAACACAAATGCAAAATGAAATACCTCTTCCATATTACCTTCAACAACACGAAATAATAAAAAATCAACTTTCAAATTTTTCACAAATGCCAAATGCAGCAGAATCATTACAAATGACAATGAATCCATACCTTATGGGTGGATCATCAATAACATCAAACAAACCATTAATGGTATTCACAGGAACAGACCCTGAATATTCTGTAGAAGATTATTTAAATGCAGTAACAGCAAATTTAATTTTAAATATAGGACCTGAACCAATTAATACGCCACTACATCAAAACTGGATACATCGACGCACATTGTTGATACAGAAAACCTTAGACGGCGCAGCCCAAAAATGGTTTTCAGTATTGCCTATAGAAATAAAATCAAATTGGAAAAGATTTACACAAGAATTTTCAAAAATGTTTGACTCCGAAAGAAACAAACAACAATAAAGAGTTTTATGTAATGAAATTCGCAGATTACCAAATGAAACCATCAAAAAATTAGCAGTACGTATCGAAACATTAGTTCGAAAAGCATATTCATTAAATACACTTGACTATAAAAACACAAAAATGACAGAAATCTTAATGATGACCTTAACACCTCAATTAAGGAAAATAGCAATAAAAAAGAGAGCATCCCATCCCTCCTCAATTCGAGAGCCTGATTTAGATTTTCGAAAACTAGTAGACAAACTAGAGCAAGCGGAAATCACAATGAAACTTGAAGAAACAGAAAATCTGAAATTACAATATGTTAACCGAATTGAAACAAATACCACAAACATCAACAATATACAGGAATCAGATACAGACCTCGTTGAAAAAATCACTGAAATACTCAATATTTATGAAAAACACCCAAACTTTAAAGGCAAACCATCTTTCAAAAAATTGTGTAATTATTGCCGACGATACGGACATAGTATTTCTGAATGTAGACAAAAACAACAGGATAATCAAAACAAACCTCAAAAATATAAAGAACCAAATAAATCATTCTATCAGTACATGAAAAAAGATCAAAATCTACCGAACAAAAATGTATACAGCAACAACAGTTCTGGAAAACCACTTCCGAACAATACCAATTACACGAGAACTCAATCACCATATAACTCAAGTTATAGAGGAAGATCACCAGAACGAAGAAATACACAAAATTCATCACAAAATCATTACAATAGACCAAATAGTAGAAATAACTACTCCAGATCAAATTCAAATACAACACAATTTGTTTCTAGATCTAATTCCCAATCAAGGAATAAATACTATCCAAACAATCAATCACGAAACTCATCATATAATAGAAATAGAAACTACTCCAATAATCGAAATAGAAGTTATTCAAACAACCGAAATCAGAATTACCCGAACAATCGATCAAGGAATAACTCATATAACAGATCAAACTATAACAGATCAAACGATAATTATCAAAACAGATCACGAAACAATTCACAAAATCGACATTCAAGTTATAATAATCGTTATAGAAATTATTCCCAATCACCACACAGAAATAATAACCATTATAATAATTCCAACAATCGCCACAGAAGTAGTACACCTAAACATCAAAGACATATAAATCAAGTACAATGAAATCCGGAAACAACATCAGACCCCCCAGGTATTGATGACACAGTAGATGATACACTACAACTAAATCAAATAAACTGTGGATCATCAGATTCAGAAAGTGATACAGAAAACACTATCTCCATCAATATGATAGCAGTTGAAAATGACTACGAACCTATTATATATGAACAACCTTTTTCATCACATATATATGAAAACCAATTAGAACTCCTTCACAATTATTATAATGAACCCATCCATTCCACACAAACGACACAAGAAACTAACGAAATCAACACTACAAATCAATCCAATAAAAATGACAAAACAAAATGCTTAAATACAAATCACATCTATCAAAATATACAAAAAGAACAACCTAATGAAAAAATTTGGACAAAACCATTTCTTTTAGAAAGTCCAAGAAACAAAGAATTTCAACAACCAGATCTTGAAATTGATTTTTTAATTGATTCAGGAGCAGAATCAAACATAATAAACATTCCCACATGGAATGAGATAAAAACATTACACCCAAAACTAACGCCTCTTGAAACCTCCAGTAAACTAGCAACAGCACAAGAATCAACATTGGTAAACTATGGAAAAATTCAATTATTTCTTCTCCCCACAAGAACAAAAGAGCAGAATAAAATTTTAAATAAACCATTTAAACAAATATTTCATATCACTGATATTAAACACAATATCATTGGAATACCATTTATCTCTAAATATATACCAACAATTAACATCTTGAATAGTAAAATACTAATAAAAGATAAATACACAAAAACAAAAGACACATCCCTAACATTTTTTCAAAGATTAAATAAACAACCACTATTCTTTTCAAAATTTTCTCCAATATATAACCAACAAAGAAAACACCTGAAACCACTATCAGGAAACATATATAATTTTTCAATAAAACAAGTTCACCAATATGATAAAAAACAAAATAAACAACAACTCTATATGTCAGATTTTGAATTCAAACCTATCCATAAGTTTTTCAAAATCACAATCTCATCCATAAAATATTTGAAAAACTCGAATTCAGATATTATTTCTCTACATGTATACAACAATACACCCTATCAAATAACATTACCTTTAGGACTTTTAGGCTATTGCGAAACCAACGCTACGATATCACCAATACACGAAAAAGCATACCGCGTAAATAATATACTCCAATTATTAGATATTTGTCAATCCACAATTCTTAATGAAGAATTATCCATAAATAATATAATAAGTAATGAAAAAAGAAATACAGATTATCTCACAAAAACCCCATATTTCAAACCTACATTCAACATAAATAACTATACAGAGAATCAACAGAAATTTTTAACAATGCTTAACTTCCAACATTCACAAATAACACAAGACGAATTTGATAAATTAGCCAAACAGCTAATAAAATATTCATCAGTCTATGCAACATCCAAATTTGATGTTGGCAAAATCAGCTCTTCACTACATCTCCCATTAAAACCTGACGCAGTTTTCAAAAAACAAAGAGCAAGTAAAGTACCAATTAACTTACACGATAAAGTAAACAGATTACTCGATATTTTAGAACAATACAAAATTATATCACCGGTAAACAAAGAAGAACAACCAAAAGGTAACACATTTATCAACCCTGATATCATCCTAGCAAAAGGAGAATCATTAAAAATAGTTCTAGACGCTAGATACCTTAATTCACTAATAGACGAATCAAAATGCAATTGGCCTATTGAACCAATACAAGTTATTTTAGCAAAAATAAACGGAAAATACTTTACAACCGCAGATATGAATAGTGCATATAATCAAATGCCACTAGATGAACAATCGCGACGCTTAACACAATTTGTTATTGGAAATCAGCAATATGATTCAACCGCCTATTCTATGGAATATCCATAGGACCAGCAGCATTTTCAGCTTTTATGAGCAGAATTTTTAGACCACTAATACTCAAGAAAAACGCAATCACCTATTTAGACGATGTTTTTATGCAATCACAAACAAAAGAAGAAATGTTCAATGTTTTAGAACACTATCACAAAATACTTCAGAAAAAAAATCTGAAGGCCGCCCCCGATAAATCACACTTCTTTTTAACAAGAGTTAAATTCTTAGGACATAATATAGAAAGAAAAACAATCACTCCATTAAAATCACGCATTGATGCTATTCAGAAGCTCCAACCACCAACAAACAAAAAGAAAATCCAAGAATTCCTTGGAATGTTAAACTTTTTAAGCAAATATGTCTATAAAATGCAATTATACCTAAGACCATTCTATAATATACTTAGACAACAAAATAATTTTGAATGGAACACAGAACATCAAGCACGATTTGAAGAAATTAAAAAACTCTTAACTGAACAAATTTCGAATACAATTCCAGATCCAAATCAACCATTCTATGCAATGTGCGATGCTTCGAATTTTGGCATTGGCGCAGCATTATTACAATCACACAATGGTACAAACAAAATGAACCAGCATGGTACAAGCAAATTCTCGATTATTCGCTCAAACAGAGCTACGACTCTCAACTCTAATGAGAGAATGTACAGCCATAATATATACACTAACAGAATATGAATTTCTGATACTTGGATCAAAACATCCAACAGTTCTATTTACAGATCACAAACCAATCATCTTTCTCTTTACACAAAAATCCAATCCAAATCACCGAGTTTATAGATTTTAATTAATTCTAATGAAATTCCCAAACTTACATATAGTTTGGACAGCAGGAAAGAATCTTGCATTACCAGACACTTTAAGTCGAAATACACAACCTGAATTACTTACACGTAAAACTACAGTTGAAATACCCAAAAATATAAAATTCTACCTGGCAGAAAACGAAACATCACCCCGACTAGAATGCAAATATGCAGTAAAAACTGACGTTGAACAATCACAGATAAATAATCTACAACACTTCCCACTTTATTTAGATTGCCAAAATAACCACTACGAAGTTGATCTACTTGGAACATCAACTTTTAAACCAATTCCATATTCACAATGGATAAAAAATAACACCCAACAAAAAAGAGTAAAACAACACCCGCATAAAAAAGACCTTCTTCCATTAATTGAAAAAGAAAATCTAACTGATGAAATAAATTTATCAGGACCACAAACAAACGATTCAAAATACACAATAAATCAAGTTTTTGACCTCCATGACCCACTTGATACAATTCCTTTATCTAAATTAGAAATTGAAAACATTTTTCTCCCCCCAACAGATAAAATTACAATTAATACTTTGAAACAATATCAAAATCATGACCCAGTAATTAGACAACTAAAATCATGGCACAAATATAAAACTAAACCCGTCAAGGCAGATACAACTATTTTAGGAAATAAAACACTCCTCCGATATTTTCGAAAATTTAATAATACAACAATTAATGAAAACACAGACCTTCTAGAATACCAATTAAATGAATCTACAGTTCCCTCTCTCCCTCTAAGTATGATTCTTATAGCTTTTAATATTTCACATACACAAAACATTAAAGGACACTCTGGATCAGAGAAAACATATTCAAATTTCATACAAAACCTTTATTTTCCAAATGCACCAATTTGGATAAAAGTACTATGCAATGATTGTATAGTATGTCAGCTAAATAAACCTTATCCAAATCAAAAACAAATAGCACAAAAACAAGATTTTATAGGACAAATATTGTACTTTAACCACCGTATTTCATTCGATACAAAAGGACCAATTTCACCCTCATCCGAAAGAAATTCCTACATTATGGTAATTGTTGACGCATTTACACATTATGTAGCACTTAACCCAGTACCACATTGTAACGCTTATTACGCTTACACAACACTTTATGCACACTGGATAGCCAAATTCGGACTACCAGAAATTTTAGTTACAGACAACGGTACAGAATTCATAAATAATGAAATCATCACACTATGTCATTTATATAACATCAAACACAAACCACGTACATCTCACGCACCTTGGACAAACGGCTTAGTCGAAGGTATGAACCGTTCACTACAAGAATATCTTAGATGTATCATCAATGGAAATGATACAAGATACACCGAATGGTCAGCAGATGTAAAACTATTTCCCTTAGCATATAATTCACAAATCACGACAACTCTAGGAATGTCACCATATGAAATGGTTTTTAATCAAAAGCCACGCAAACCAATTCTGTTTACAGCAAACTCTCATAAAAATGCACAAAGTTATTGTCAACCGAATAAAGACTCAATTTGTTATAACCTACCTTTACACACACACGATGAAGATCATTTTCATCACCCACAAATTCTTAAATTAGCCTCCGGTACACACACCAAATGGATTTTAAACAGAGATAAAAAACACAATGAAATTTACCAAAAAGTAACAAAAAAGTTGTTACAAAGGCAAAACATTAATGAACAAATAAATTCACGCTTTACACCAGCCTCCGATTTAAAAATTGGATCATTTGTTTTAATACCCAATTTTAACACTCAAAAAGGAATCTCTAAAAAATTACAACCCCTTCGTAAAGGACCATACCAAATAATTGCCAAACCCACTGATGTAACATATAAAATCACCGACTCAGACCAAAAAGAAATTGTTCAACATCGAAACAACCTATTACCTTATTACCCAAAAGAATACGCACTACGCGAACTAACTCAATTATATTCTTTCACAGGTTTAAAAATTATTCAAAATAACCCACATATGGAAAATAAAACAAAGGAACAACATGACATTCACCTCGAAAACCAAAATAAAAAATCAACTACAACGAAAAACAATACAAAAAAGCTAGATCAAAATACACCTCAAAAAGAAAGAAAAAATAGAAAAATGACAAAAAAAATAATACCCCAAGAACAAATCGACAAATCAGAACATAGAGAGTCATCACGACTTAGAAATCAACCACGTAAAAACTATAAAACATTCATTCCACAATCTAAAATATTAAAGAAAGTCGAATTTCAAAAACAGCTTTAATTTTATATTTAATAATTTTTGCACCTCTGAAATATTTTGAACTTTCATTTTTCAAAACAACATGCTGACAAACACGCAGCGATTCTAGTTCATAATTAGCCAATAGGATTCATCCAATCCGTCACCTTCTCTAACTCTAACACAGATCAACTAGACGAACGATATAAAACTCCAGGCATATCTATAACCATAACTTTGCGACCTCCAGGTCAAAAATAAGCAAACCACCCCAACTTGACAACTAAAATAAATATCACCATAATATCATAACCCTCCCTTATCTAATAACCCAAAGATCAACAATATTTCCCCAACTCAGACCTCAAATACCCCCCAAAACAAATCTGTTAACTTAGCCAAAAGTAAAAGAACGACCATTTTAATTAGCCTAAAGTATAAAAATCTCAAAAATACCCTAGATCATTTGACAAATAAAAATAAAGAAAAAGAAGACCTCCCAATCACCATAAAATTTGCCCCCAACAATTTTTCACAAAACTCAACCCACTTGTCAAAAAACCAATAAATAATTCGACGACACTTGAAAATTGCCTCAAACAACAAAAAATATTCGATCAAGAAGCCATTTCTTAAATGCTCTTCTCTCGACCAGTCAACATAATTCTTAACATTCTCATAAACTTTTTAACGATATTTAAACTTTTAATCATATTTCTTTTTGATACCTTTGAATCTTTTGTAATAATCTTAATCATTTTTTGCAATATTTTTTTAATTTTCTATTCCATATTTGAACTATACCTTCAGCTTTCAAAAGCTATTGACTATATCCACAGGTACGATTCACAAAACTTATCTAAATGATACGAACCATTTTTAGTAGAACAGATATTTTCTTACTATTTGTAATTTTTATAACATTTCTATCATCCCTCATCTTGGCAATATGCAAATGTATAAAGAAAGCAATCATCACATTCGCCCTAGCAACAATCCTCCTAATTCTTTTTCTAGAAGAATACTATAATAAACATAAATTTTTTCACAAAAAGAATAGATCAAAACCTATCATAAATTGCTAACCAACAGTCACACAGTCAGTCTTCACCGACATCATCCCAAGCTAACCCAACAACACCTTCAACTACCCAAAACCCCCAAACATCTACACGAATTTCCTTTCAAGATAACCCATATACCTTTGAAGAACGACACGCTGGCTTATCAGAACCACTAGAACCAGTTCAACGACAAGCACCTCTAAGTGAACCAACATATAACTTATACCCAACATTACCACAAGAATTCAGTAGAATACGAAATCCTAGTCAAAACCAAAATACAGTCGAAATAAACAGACAAATTATACATCCTTGACGAAACAGAAATTTTCAAACTCCCCGAGTTCATTTTGATATACCCCAATCACCATCACAAAGTACTCCAGAAAACACCATCGCTATATTACCAGAAACCCCTACGCTTCTTTCACAACGTAGCACCTCAAGCCTACCCTCAGATTACTTAGGTTCAACACCAACATCTGAACAAATACGTGAAAATCCCTTTAACCCTACAAACCAAACATCACGACTACCATATTGGACAACACATTCATTCACACAAGGTGAACCAAATTTAATCAATGATCCAATAGATATTTCTACGGATACAACAACATCCTCATCACTACCAGAAACATTATCACTACCATCAACACCATCAATCAGCCAGATTTCACCAACGCCTTTTAACTTCAATTTCCCAAATAACCTCGACGCTAGATACCGAGAACAATCATCAACAAATATTCCTTTAAGACTAGACTCGAATACATTCACAGCACCTCCACCATTATTTGGACAACACCCAGAAAGTAACCGACTCCACAACTGGGCACTAAATAGACTACAATATAGACAAGACATCCACGACGACATTCGTGATCATAACATCCAAATACTCCAACAAAATAGTTTACAACTAAAATTTGAAATCACGGTTAAATTAAACAACATTACTCAACATCCCTATCCATTAAACCCACCAAATATAACAGCTCAATCCCTACCACCACCATTTATAACAACTAAAGTAATATACAAATACGACAGATATACCAAAAAGACAATTGGTTACATCACATTTTATAACCCATACTCAGGATTGTCATACACATGTATATTCTAAAAATATTAATTTTTCTCCAACTCTTTTTTCTAGTAACCTCCAATCAAAACATAAACCCTTCCCCCCGCACAGGACCCCAAGATTCATTAGTAACACATTACGATTGTGAAGAAAACGAACAAAAAACACTACACAAATATGCAATAAATCAAGTATCACAATGCGAAACAGAACCACAAGCCATAGAAACAACAAATGTAATAGCGACACTTTATTCAAAAGCCCGAGCAACAACAGTTATAGGATATAAATTCACAGCAACATTTTCTGAAAAGAAAGTACATTGTTCACAAGTCTCTAATGGAAATAAAAACCGACTTGACCACGAATCATTCTACCAGAGTAATATCGAACGACTTTTACATCTCCATCCCGAAGATTGTAAAAACGAGTTACTCAGACTAAATATCACAAAAAATAAAAACACAGATAGAAAGTTAGTATATTTCCAAGTTTTTTCAGATTGTGTACATCAAGCAGAACTTGAAAGATATCAAGGACATATAAAATTAGATGAAAAATACCCATACAACGGCGCACACGGAAGATTAACTTATGACATACACGATAAACACTGGATACCACATATTGGTATAAATAACCCATCAAACTGCAAAGCAGACACAAAAAATAAAGGATACCAAGAAATAATGTTTTTCGATTGGAAAATACAACTCGAAAAAATACAACTCACACGCGATTTATCTGACAACACCATGATCTATCAAGGAATTAGATTACCTTGTAAAAACGATCAAGGCTATTGTGACCCTACAACACGAACACAAGCAACAATTGTTTGGTTCCCCGAAGACACATGTACAACATTTCAAGTAGCAAAAATACACGCTCGTATGATAAAATTTCACGAAAAAAATTTTATACAGTCAATTCCATATGAACAAGTAAATCCATCACGAAAACAAAGTTCTAATTTTAGGAACATACACAATATAGAAAATAAATTGACACGTTTTCAAATATATCAAGAAACAGAACTTGCATGTAAATACAGAAACCCACTTCACAAAACACAATACTCCGAAATATTAGTTGAATACAAAAAAGAATTCGACATGACCACTGGAAAAATAAAAATCGACCCATACGCCACAAGTCATCCTATAAACGAAGGAACATCATATATACCAGTTAGTTTTCAAACAAGTAAAGGTCAACCTGGTGGACATCTAAAACCCCATGACACTAGAAGCACACGTTTACAAGAACTATCACTAATGAATAGTACATATTTCGGTAATATCCACTATAATATTCACCTAGATATGAAATTAGACTACACAATTAGCCGCATTTTTCCAGAAATGTCACTCGCTGAATTAGAAACACTTCACCAACTATGCGAATTAGAAAGGACACAAATCCTACAATCACTTGCACTAGCAGTATTAAAAATACCCTACGCAGGATATTTACTATCAGGCAATAGATCAAATTTTTTAGACTACGAAGGAAACATTTTATGGTTTTATACCTGTACCAAAAAAGTATCACCACTATATGTTTTTGAAGATAAACGATGCTATAAAAGAATCCCTATCTTTTATAAGAATAAAGTACATTTCGTTGACACACTTTCAAGACGAACCTATTTCTGGGATACCGCAGTCCCATGTGGATCAGAAAATAGCCACAATGTAGTACAACTGAACCCTGATGAAGATAAATATTACCTTCTTACCCCATATCCCACATTAATGCAATCACTCAAAAAATTTTCACCTGAAAGCATTAGAGCTATTGCTCGAAACCCAAATATTCGTTGACACACCTACAACGATTGGAATTGACACACCTACAACACACCTACAACGATTCCTACAGCACCTACAATCAATTGGAATTTATTCAAAATCCGATATCCAACATCACATTAGAACACAACAATTCCAAGAATTATTAACACAAATGGACACTATACAAAGACAATCAATTGACCAAAACTTACGCAAACTTGCCGAAACCGCAGGATTTGCAGATATTTATACACAAGATTATAGCGGATATTTTAAAGACATTAAAGACCATATATATCTAAACGGTGAAAAATACCGACCACAAGATATCTCACCTATAAATATTTTTAGCTTTGTTACACTCAAAAATGAAATTCTTGATTTTCTAGGATGGCCCTATTACATTTTAGAAAAATTAACTATTTTATACGCAATGTTTAACTTTATAGGATTTCTTTTTTCACTCTTAAAAGGAATCTACAATACATGCGCTATACACACACAAGTAAATAGACAAGCAAGTGTAGCACGCATACTATTTGCAGGATTTTTTGGAATTTTTTCATCATCAATAAACAAAATTCTTTTAGACGCACAAATAAAAGAATACAACACAAAAATAGCAACAAGACAGAACACATATGACGAAGAACATAACAATGTAGACATAACGCCTACAGCACCACAGTTACCACCCCTACCACATAACCATCCATTATCCCTAGTCCCACGAAATTTTCGAAATTTAGCAATAACACATAACCCAAATTTTAGACCAACCATATCACAAAGTCCCATTCAACATATAATGACACACCATTCACTAGATGAAAATACATATGAACAAATTATAGAACAACCCCATACCACCGCTTTTCAGTCTCAAATAATAATTTTTTTAGCCCACGATGAGCCGACAACTTGGATCCCTACACCGCTCAAATTCCCACCCAACCAACCTCAACACTCCAATTACAATAATTCCACTTTTTGCTTTCCCGTCACCCGATTTCCCAACCAATAATATAACATCAGGCATGAATTCAGACACTAATTCACATATCTCAGTTTTATACTCCATTTCACAACTCAATAACCCAAATATTGAAACCCCTGATGAATTTGCAGACTCTGAACCATCTCCATCCAATAATTTTCAAACCAACCCCTCAGTTTTTTCAAAACCCCCTTTTCAACCAATCCCACCAAATAACCCACTCCCATCCATTTCTACACCCTCTTATGCTTCACAAGTCACCCCAACCTACTCTTCACGTCATTCAGACCGATCATCCAATTCTCCAGACACCCCCCAAATCTCCCAAAAACTAGATAATTTTATCACCCTACAACAACAACCATTCCACCTTGACACCCCCACTATAAACCAGATTTCATCCACAATAGAATCATCAAACCCACCTACTCCTACACCCTCTTCAGCTTATATCGCATCATAAGCACCATCATCCACATCCACCGAATCATCAATTAGCACTAATAAAGCTTACCGCACTTTCAAAAGAAAATTCCCAAACCATCCATTTCCAACAAAACCAGGAACAGCCCGTGAATATATTAATCATCCAAATCACAGTAACACGAAAGATTTTTTAGCCATCACCTTACCCTCATTTCCACAGTATACTTTGAACACCCCTAACGACACTAACGACACACGTAGTTTTGTAGATGAACAAGTTTTAATGCCTACACTTCATTGGACATCCTATTATCATTTTACTAACCCCCTTTGCCTACCTTTATCTAATACTCACATCGATATAGAAAGAAATCAAGATATGCTATATCGACTCACTACACAACTAACACATAGACAATTTACTTATATAGGATATAAAAAGTCACTAAAAACATACACTGCACCCCGAGCTAACGAATATACGCTAGAATATTACGATCATAACATCATCCGAGCTAACCAAGACCAATTTTTAGATGATGACCGTTTCGCTAACCCACAAATCACAGAAAAATTCTTCATCAAAACACCATATGTATTTACACTCAATATATTTGATCGCAAATTCGATCACATCATTTCTGAAGCACTAACCGACACACAAGCTTACGAAAGTTTTAAAGAAAAATTTCAATTATTTTCACTAACCTTTCATTTCCTTGCACCACATGAACGAGATTTCCACTGCTCACACGACATTATGTTACGCACTAAACAAACCCACACATATACATATTATCGCTTCATACAAAATCACTTTGATCTACACACTCCATCAAGACAACCACACCACCGTTTTCATTTTATTAACTCTAAATACACTTCACCATTTTTTCTTAACTTCACATATTGCATCAAAGATACTAACCTTCACGGTATTCTTCGCAATTATGATCCCATAAACCAAATGTATATTTTTTGTACACAGATCACAAAGACCTTCAATGCAGAAGAATCCAGACCCTTCCTTATCCCACATGAATTTATTCAACCTATAGAAATCCCGATATTAGAATTCATCCACAACACTAAATACAATCACAAATTATATAATCTCATCCAAAACACACCTTATGAGTTTGCAGTTGGCACTGAAGAACTAAAAACCATTAAAGCACTTCAATTGCTTTGGCCACTGCTTCAAACTAAAAACATCATTCGCATACTAGCAAAATTACTAACTAATTCCGACATAATACACGACATCTTCCCCCACGGTTTTTTCCCCGACGACTAACAGGTAAGTATAATTTATACATATTCTTAACTAATAAATTCAAATTAAAAAACTAACCATTCTTTATCCATGTCTTATTTAGGTTTTTAGTCTTCATCCCACGATCATCTGCAAAATACACAAAAGAAAAATAAAAAATAGAAAACTTCTTCAAATTGTTCAAAACTCTATTATTATTTTGCACCAGCTAAATTAAATAAAATTCATACCAATGTAGTAAATTAATTTATAAATTGTTTCCCCACAAGCAGTAAATCTCATAATAATGAAAATTTGTAACTTAATTTTTCCCAAAAACTAGCAGTAAAATTGAAATTCTATGTAGTAAACTGATAAAACCAAAATGCAGTACTAACCTTTTGATATTTCTATTCACTCGCACAAAAATTCTATCCAAACTCGCACAGCTCGCCCACGAAGAATTGTTTAAATAATGAATTTCAGTTTCAAGCTTTCACACTCAACAACTCTAACACACGATAACACGTTTCTAACTTTCCTTTAACCCGGTTGGAAAGGAATTAAATACTAAACAAAACTAACCAATGCAGCTTACTAAACACCACAAAACATAGAATAACAGCATGACTAAGAAAAGGAAACCAACGGTACCCAAACTGGATTAACCCAGTTTAAAACTGGATAATTTATTCTTTTGAAGACTATTATAAAGTCTAAGAAAGAAATAATAAAACAAAAAAAAGTCGAAAGACAAACCCATACCAAAAACAATTTGATTTTTGAAAAAAGGACACAACCAACGAAACATAAGAAAAACCACAATAAACCCAACATAAAACGTTGTCACATAACAGGACCTCTCACAGAAACCGCACGAAATCATACTCCCACTCCTGGCCTAACCCACCAGAGAGGACGTCCTGAGCATGCTCTATAGCCGGCCTAACCCACCGCGCTACATCCACGCTTTGTGACCACCCTCCTATTTTTAATAAGAGGTACTCAAGGGTGAGTAACTCTTCAAAATAACCGAACTAAAACAAAAAAGCTTTTGTGAAAACAACTAACCAAAATCATAATTAAAACACCAAACTAATAAAAATTTTATAAAATGTAAATTACACCATGCAGTATATAGATCAGCATACAACACCAAAGACGAACATCCAAAGACAAAATGACCCCACTACACTCGAAAAAAAATGGCCAACCACAATCAATATGCCGCCCACAATCACAACTCAAAGGATTTAGAGTACGACTTGACTTCGCAGAAAAGGACTTCATTGAACTAGACCAATGACCACCTCGATGTTCAAGTATACGTACAGATCCGAGTAACCAGGCATCCCCTCCACGCACAATCTCCACGCCATTCCCAGACAAGGTCAACCCAAAAGAAGTTCTCTACATGAAACAGAAAAACCTGTCATAGCCAACCATTCTGAAATCAGATTTGAGTTTGTTGCGAAAACCCAGTCGTTTTCATGAGAAGATACAGCGATTGAACCTGGAACTTCTCTAACAAGAGAACCCAGAAGAAATATGATGTTCGCCAAATACCAACGTCCATCACCCATCCATTGAATTGCAGAAAGACTATTCTAAAAAACTCTGTAAAACCCGGATGGTTGGAACCTGATCTAAACTACATTTTATGATTGGATAAATTAGATATTTTACCACTGTAAAGTATTTAATATTAACCAATCATGATCCATCTAACTAACAACCCACTTATTTGTAAGTGCTGAAATTACTTGTAATTTCAGCACCAGAGAGATTTGAATTTAACTTAGAAATTAGTTGCCTCTCCAAAGGAACTTCAGCAGCCGCAATAAACCAGTATACCCTAGATCTATTGAGCCTAGCAGAGACTAGTTAAACAACCTGAGACTAGATAGTATAAGAGTAAGATTAGGATCGGTATTAGACTAAGAAGTTGCACGAATCTATCCGGCCGAAAAAAAGATAGCGTGACGAGCAGACGGTGTACCCTATCCTAAATTACTCTATGAGTTAACCACATCGGTCCTAACTCACGGAGAATCTAAAATAACTTTTCAGTAATCGAAATCAAAGGAGTACACCGGAAACTATAGGTATTTGATTTCCGCCGAAACTCTGTTTTTCTATTGCAATATTAAAAACGATGTCAGTATTGAAAAAAAACTATATGGAACCACACAAAATTTAGACATCACTGTAATCCTGGCTGTTTATGCCTCAAGGCTATGAGAATAAAGGGAACTTATTTGCTGAAAACTTATTTACTGATTCTGTAACGGTAGAAACATTGTAAAAAGTTACAACCATTTTTTCTTTAAAAAATGAAAAATATTCAGACCACCAAAATCCCAACACAGCGAAAATATCTTTCAGTGAACAAGGTAGCTCACAATTAGTGCGTGGAAATCAAGCCGACAGAAAATCAATAAAAAAACTGAAAATTTTAATCGTAAAAAACCGATAAAAATAATAGAACTAATTTGCTGAAAACTTAGTGACTGATTCTGTAACGGTAGAAATATTGTAAAACGTTACAACCATTTTTTCTTTAAAAAAGAAAAATATTCAGACCACCAAAATCCCAACACAGCGAAAATATCTTTCAGTGAACAACGTAGCTCGCAATTAGTGCGTGGAAATCAAGCCGACAGAAAATCAATAAAAAAACTGAAAATTTTAATCGTAAAAAACCGATAAAATTAATAGAACTAATTTGCTGAAAATTTAGTGACTGATTCTGTAACGGTAGAAATATTGTAAAACGTCAGAACCATTTTTTCTTTAAAAAATGAAAATTATTCAGACCACCAAAATCCCAACACAGCAAAAATATCTTTCAGTGAACAACGTAGCTCACAATTAGTGCGTGGAAATCAAGCCGACAGAAAATCAATAAAAAAACTGAAAATTTTAATCGTAAAAAAACCGATAAAAATAATAGAACTAATTTGCTGAAAACTTAGTGACTGATTCTGTAACGGTAGAAATATTGTAAAAAGTTACAACCATTTTTTCTTTAAAAAATGAAAATTATTCAGACCACCAAAATCCCAACACAGCGAAAACAGCTTTCAGTGAACAACGTAGCTCACAATTAGTGCGTGGAAATCAAGCCGACAGAAAATCAATAAAAAAACTGAAAATTTTAACCGTAAAAACCGATAAAATTAATAGAACTAATTTGCTGAAAACTTATTTACTGATTCTGTAACGGTAGAAACATTGTAAAAAGTTACAACCGTTTTTTCTTTAAAAAATGAAAATTATTCAGACCACCAAAATCCCAACACAGCGAAAATATCTTTCAATGAACAACGTAGCTCACAATTAGTGCGTGGAAATCAAGCCGACAGAAAATCAATAAAAAAACTGAATATTTTAATCGTAAAAAACCGATAAAAATAATAGAACTATTTTGCTGAAAACTTAGTGACTGATTCTGTAACGGTAGAAATATTGTAAAAAGTTACAACCATTTTTTCTGTAAAAAATGAAAATTATACAGACCACCAAAATCCCAACACAGCGAAAATAGCTTTCAGTGAACAACGTAGCTCACAATTAGTGCGTGGAAATCAAGCCGACAGAAAATCAATAAAAAAACTGAAAATTTTAATCGTAAAAACCGATAAATTTAATAGAACTAATTTGCTGAAAACTTATTTACTGATTCTGTAACGGTAGAAACATTGTAAAAAGTTACAACTGTTTTTTCTTTAAAATATGAAAATTATTCAGACCACCAAAATCCCAACACAGCGAAAATATCTTTCAGTGAACAACGTAGCTCACAATTAGTGCGTGGAAATCAAGCCGACAGAAAATCAATAAAAAAATTGAAAATTTTAATCGTAAAAAACCGATAAAAAAATAGAACTAATTTGCTGAAAACTTAGTGACTGATTCTGTAACGGTAGAAATATTGTAAAACGTTACAACCATTTTTTCTTTAAAAAATGAAAATTATTCAGACCACCAAAATCCCAACACAGCGAAAATATCTTTCAGTGAACAACGTAGCTCACAATTAGTGCGTGGAAATCAAGCCGACAGAAAATCAATAAAAAAAACTGAAAATTTTAATCGTAAAAACCGATAAAATTAATAGAACTAATTTGCTGAAAATTTAGTGACTGATTCTGTAACGGTAGAAATATTGTAAAACGTCACAACCATTTTTTCTTTAAAAAATGAAAATTATTCAGACCACCAAAATCCCAACACAGCAAAAATATCTTTCAGTGAACAACGTAGCTCACAATTAGTGCGTGGAAATCAAGCCGACAGAAAATCACTAAAAAAACTGAAAATTTTAATCGTAAAAAAACCGATAAAAATAATAGAACTAATTTGCTGAAAACTTAGTGACTGATTCTGTAACGGTAGAAATATTGTAAAACGTTACAACCATTTTTTCTTTAAAAAATGAAAATTGTTCAGACCACCAAAATCCCAACACAGCAAAATATCTTTCGGTGAAAAACGTAGCTTACAATTAGTGCGTGAAAATCAAGCCGACAGAAAATCAATAAAAAAACTGAAAATTTTAATCGTAAAAAACCGATAAAAATAAAAGAACTAATTTGCTGAAAACTTAGTGACTGATTCTGTAACGGTAGAAATATTGTAAAAAGTTACAACCATTTTTTCTTTAAAAATTGAAAATTATTCAGACCACCAAAATCCCAACACAGCGAAAATAGCTTTCAGTGAACAACGTAGCTCACAACTGTTTCGTGGAAATCAAGCCGACAGAAAATCAGATAAAAAACTGAAAATTTTAATCGTAAAAAACCGATAAAAAATAATAGAAAATGAATGAAAAAATGTAGTTATTCCGAAAAATTGAGGTTCTTCTCATTTGTTTTATAAAGGAGGGTGTGCAAAGTTAGTTTTGAGTTTTGAGAATTTTTCTCAATTTCAGATACACATTTGGACTAAAAAGATAGAGGGTAAAAAGCCGAAAGATTCAAAGCCACCACAACTCGAAAAGACAAAATCCGGCATTTTTTGTCACATTTCTCACTATACAAGGTTTTTGTCTTATTGAGAGCTCGCTTTGAAACTTTTGGCTTTCTACCCTGAGTCTGTACGACAAAATAAATAAATGCATTCACTACACCACCAACATTGCACCAACGAGCGCACAGATATCATTTCTATAACTTTCGTCAATTTATTTGCAAAATTGCTCGCTGGGAAAAAATTCAAGCACACAAAAGGGAATGAAATAATTCGATAGGGGGTTGGTTTTTGAACTATACTTAGGTAAAGCTTATTAAAATTCATTCAATTAAGTTATATTAACTTTAACAATCGGCCTCCCAATCCCCATGTCTACCACCCCTTGCCATTCCATTATTTATATAAAAATCTCCCACCCCACAAAACCGAAGCTGACAAATAAAAACTGCATATTTTCGAGTTCTGTACTTTTTTGTTGTTTTTTTTTCCAATGAAAAAAAAATTGTTGACATTATAATGACAATCATGCTGCGTTAGAGCTTGCCTGGCATCACTGGCTGCCCAGTGACCATCTCCATCCAGACTCTGACCACCTGCTCCACTTCCAGAGAGTACTTGGACTGCATCTTGGCCTGTCGATCCACCAAGTCCCCGTACCCTGGAACCCTGTTGGCCATATCCCCAACTGAGGGTTTTCTTCCCAAAAAGATGCTTTGAAATAGCAATCAATGACAAATCCAGACAATCAAATACAGGAAAGCCACACAGCTAAACTTCTCGGCTATATCAAATTCAAATATGTTTGAAATAAAGGATCAGCGAAAAGATCTTAAAATTGTACAGCAAGAGATCAAAACTGCAAGAGAGAAAAGCTGTAAACTCGACTATAGGTAACAACAAATGAAAGTTCTCAGTTAAAATAACAAACAAAAGGATGACAACTATGGGCCGTCATTGTATCTGGTAAGATATTGTAGATCAGAATATTCCAGGAAACAGACAAGCGTTCTCGACGAGATAATTAATGATTTTGTGAGTTGCATGTTTGTCTTTGTATACATTAGCAGTAGACAATGAAGCGTGGTCGTTTAAGATATTGTAATCAATTGTTCAAATGTTTCGATTTTTACTGATCACCTTTTGTCACATTTTGTCGGAAACACTCAAATTACCAACATTTATTAAACGCTCAAAACGGGAGAGAGCTCACAAGACAGCTTTAAATTTTGATTCCAATGACAAGCACGTTTTTTTTTCAAAATCACGCTTTGTAGCATGATTTTTAAAAAGTGTTAGTCAATTAAAAACCGAAAATAAAAATGTATCGTGAGCTTTTTCCATTTCTTGCATAAATGAATATTCGATTAATAAAAATGAATTGGTGGAAATTAAGAAATTAAGAGTTGGTGGCAAATTTTCACCAAAATCTTCGTTTAAAACAGGGGCGGACGCCCCCCCCCCCCCCTCAGGGATTCGACCCCCTGCCGACCCAAAGGGTCCCCCCCCTTTGATACTTTTTAAGAAATCCATTTTTGGCCGATCGACCCTAAAATTTTTCTAAAGGCGCCGTTGGCGCCAATATATACTAATTTTGAGGGGGGGGGGGCGCCGAAAAAATGCAATTTTTTGGTCAAAATTTTCCAAAAAGTGCCTAAAAACGCCTTTTTTGGCCTGTTTTTTAAAAATTTTGCCTCCGGCGCAAAAAATTTGGCCAAAATACGGTCAAAACAGTGCTTTGGGAGAGCTCGAAAAAACAATTTGGTCGACCTAAAAAAAATAAGGTCATTAAAATTTTCGAAAATTTTTTGAAAATCCGCCCCCCCCCCTCGATAAAATCCTAGATCCGCCCCTGGTTTAAAATCATTTTTCTCATCGTCGAGCTTGATAGGAATCCGCCCACCATCTCCAATTTACATTTTGCAAATCCACAGTTTTTCAACTACGTCAAAACTTTGAGAAAGGACTGCTAAAAGAGGTCGGCAGGTTCCGTTATTTTAGACCATTCAACGCCCAAATCTTCTTTTGACAATTTTAAATGCACAGGGAAAAAGGCATGTACTTAAACCACTAATCCGACCTTTGACCTGTTTTCATTTTGAGTTGAATTTTAACTTTAAATTTTGCCCGACAATTACAATTACACCACAAAAAAATTAGGCAAAAAATGGATTCGAAAAATTCAAGTTTTTAAAATTGATATTAAGTTTTGAATCTTTTCTTTGCCCACATTTTCAGTGGTATAACTGTAGCTGGCGGGCTGGGCGTAAAATATAAAAGCAATTTTTTAAAGAAAAAGATGCTAGGGATTTGTGCAGACCGGTTTTTTTGCACACCAATCTTTTAGCAGACTCCGCTGCGCTTGCTCCGCAGTACTTCTATTCGGCACGAAGGTTATTGTGCGCATAAGTTTTTGTTTTGCCGCTAATTGGCCGACGACTGAGCGTCTTTTTGAGTTTTTTGAATCAATCATGCATCACTTTATTGCGTTTTGATATACTAAAAGACTCTTTTTTCTCTTTTTATGCTAAAAAATTGGTCTGTCAAACAATCGGTCTCCATAAAAAAATACAAACGGATCAAATTCGGCAAAGACTTTGTAATTCAAAACCTCCATTTAGCTGGCAACAACAGATGACTTGTTTGTTAAACCTTTCATTGAAAACTAAGATTGAGAAAAATTACAGACTGTAGGGATTTGGAGAGAACTATTTCTAAAGCAAAAAAAATTCGTGAAAAAATTGGTTTCTTTGCAAATTTATAGTTTTTAGCGTGATAAAATTGATTTGATATGTAAGCGTTAAAAAGTCAGATCATGAAGGCCCCTGAACTGCAAAAACATACATTGAATTTCAATCTCCACTATTGCAGGTAATAAGTAAAAAAAGCTCAGACTCGTTTTATCAACAACGAGAAACTTTTTTTGAAGTATGACCGTTTAATATGTTATCTCACAGAGACCCTACGAATAATCTTTGAGGGGTACGTACAATTGGTTTCAAAAAGAAACAACTCTTCGCCAAGGTTCTTTCCAACTCTTTTAAGAACGTCGGCAATGAGTTAAGATTGCATGAATTTGATCAAAAGATAGCAAACAGCCTACTGACAGCTGATAGAGCGGTAGTAAAATTCTGAAAGAAATGTTTTTTTTGGATTAACCTTTTTTTATTCATGGAAAAATTTGTGTATACATACTAGCTCTTTCATCTTAAAAACATTTTTCGTTCAAAAAATTAGGATGAAATAACGTATATATCCGGGTTTCTAAAATTGATTTAATTGTTTCAACCTCAAGAATTACACTTTATGTCTTTTTCGAAATTTACAAAAAGTGAGGTGTTTCAATTTAAAACCTTTCTGAGAGAGCAGTAATTGAGCTTCATTTGACTGACAAAAAATTTACATTGAGGTGAACCTGCAGTTTGAGAGCACAGAGGAGAAAACGGCACAAACACATTTTGATAGGCAAAAAAAAACAAAAATAAGGAAATAAAATACAAAAAACGCGTTAAAAAATAAAACTTTGCGTTTTGCCGATATCGTAAATCCGACAAGGAGATAAGGTATCGTCGTCATTCTATATGCGCAATGTGCGCCTGAAGTGAGTCTACACTAACCATAAATGAAAAGCGTTATGAACATTGAACACACCCTTACAAACTGCCGATGATAACCAGCGAAAGTTTTACGAAAAGGAGCAAAATTTTATGAGAGTTGGATTGCAAAATACTGGACTCTTAATCCCAAAAAAGGCTCTAACTCGTTTGAGTAAATGACAGTACCACAATTAATTGCAACAAAAACGTAAATTTTTTAATTAAATTTTCTCGTAGCTTATTTAGCTTAGCGATTTTCATAAAACAAACGGTACTTGCTCAAAATCAGACAGTGTTTAATTTTTTAACCAGTTTGTCTCGACGTGACAGTTTTTTTTGGAACAGTTGAAAGGTCAACACAAGTGTAAGGGCTTTAAAATGATATATCTCTCAATCCATCCTGATAGCTATTTGTAGAACCTGATATTGGATGAAAGAAGATAGGAGTAAAATAACTATAACAATCTCGAAGACAAGTTGCGCACCAAAAATAAAGCAATTTGTTCTTATGCTGTTAATTTGCCATTGTTATGTACTTTAAGTGTTACCAAAAAGAGCTCAATCGGATGCAAGTTTCCTAGGAAAACAAATAGTTTTGTATTATAACACAATCTGTTCTAGGTCCATTGTGTACAAATAAAAAAGTTGAAACGCCTTGTTGTTATTTCTCGAGAACAAAAGAATTATTTATAAATAAACCCAATAAACAGTAGTTAAAGCACATAGCTACCAAAATGTTCTCCAAAAAGCAAATTCGAAAGGAAATTAGCTGGACATCTTTTTTAATCAATTTGTTTTAGTTTTCTATTAAAATAAAATTTGCTTAGGGTTATTTTGGTTTTTTAACAATTTCAATTATTTCAGAAAACTAGCTTAACTTTAAAACATCTTGATCAATGGACAGAAACAAAACACATTCATGTCGAGAAGTCTAAAAATTAGTGGTAGCCAGGAAAACTGTGAAAAAACAGATGTACAAGTCCCACTGAACTTAAGGAAACTGATCCGTACGACTGATAATAAATGGAAGTTTTTCATTTGAAGAACACAGCCAAAAGATGATGAAAAAAAAGTATGAGCTTGAGGAAATCAAACATTTGGAATCAAAAACTATAACGGTTCTTAACTTACTTATTTCATCAAAAACTATAACGGTTCTTAACTTACTTATTTCAAGAATTGATCCCACAAAGAGAGCAGAAATCTACTGGGAAATCAAAAAAAGGTTCAAGTTATGAATCTGGAAGTTATTTAGATTTTTCGAGACCTTCACACTTTACATTAGGAGGCCAAGCTGTGTATTTTGTGAATTGTTAGCGCATTCCTCTGCAAGGACACTCCCTTTGTTCTTTCTACTTCTTTAATCGTTCCGACAAAATTTTAACATTATTAAAGACTTGTCTCTAGAATCCAGGAATACAGACACAAGTTTGTGAGCCTATCCAGTGCACAGTTTGGCCTCGTAATGTAAAATGCAACTTTGAAAGATTTGAAACTTTTTCTGACGGTTCGATAGTGGAGCGTGCTTTCCTTCTAACTCGTGAAAATTGTGTAAATTTAAAAACAAATCAAAGACAAACCGCGAAAAAGTCTTGACTACGGCTTTAAGAGAAAATTGCTACGCTTTTACATTTTAAAAATATATGAAGTTGAAGATATTTTATGAATCTTTCTAAAGCTTTTTCCAGCGAAAAAGTCCTAAGTAACTTAAATTTAAAAAGACCATAAAGCATTACGTTCATCAACACTCATAACAAAGCCGAGCGATTTAAATGAGTGAAACGCACTTCCCTCACTCTCATTCGATAATTTTTTTCAATAATCCAGTGCGAAGTATATGGGATTTAGGAACTCAGAAGAGGGAAAATTAGACGAACAGAAAATAACGGAATTTAGACAATAACTTGTGTGCGAATTGCTTCAAACTTGTTTACCGACTTAAATTAACTTTTGGCTGAGTAAATACTGGTTGTCTGTAACTTCCGTTTCTTCAAGGTGGTCTAATTAGCTTGTCGTCTAATTTCCTAGGCCCCGAAGTATATTCAAGGAACGTTTTTATGATTTAAACTTATTATGTTAAAGAGGCGGGGTACTACTACCTTCGTACTACTACTTCTGCACCAATACTGACAAGTCGATCTTCAGCGACCTCGTGACTATCGAAGAAAACTTGTGAGAAAACAATTAAATTATTTCTCTATCTGACTATGAAAGAAGTATGTAGAATTGAATAAGAAGTATGCGTTCAGTAGCACCTTGTTTACATGGCTTGTGGTGTAAGTTGGTGTTCACCGTAATCAAGTACAAAATTGAAGCCGAGTTTTTAAGAATCTTTTTCTGACTGCGACATCAATTAAACGGCACGATTGGTTTTTTCTTTCATCTATTCTGCGTTGTTGCACAACCAGTGGCGTAAGCAAGAAATTCTTGTGGTAGGGTGTTTTGGTTTTGAAATAATTTCGGAAAGTTTGTCTTTTTTAAAGTAGACCAAATTGATTTTTCAAGCAAACGCAAACCACTAAATCGCAGACAAATTCTTCAAAAGTCGGATCAGAAATTGGGCCAATCCCTGTCATTTGCAGCTGAGTAACGTAATTTTTTCGGCACTATTTAAAAACTCCCGGCCGATTCACAGTTAGAAAAACATCCAAACTTGGTTTCGTCACAAGGTAATTTTTCCACAGATCATTTTCATTTATTAGGATATATTGCCTATAGCAGAGTATCAAAATCACAGAAAGCACCATTGATTTGAATTGAAGTTAAAGAAAATGCCCATCACCCGATTGACAAACAAGACAGTATTAATTCAATTCCGGCTAACTACAATACGAACACGATTAAATACTAACACATGAAACTTGCACTTCAAAACAACCTGATTTCAAAAGACCAACTATTTTCAATTACAGATAATCAAACTACGTGAATGATTAATAAATACAAATAAATTACGCGAAGATCCAAAATTGATTTAAAACAAAAATAATTAATTTTAGGACAAAATACAAAATAAAATTGGGATGAACATGGAAATACATTAAAACATTGTACGATACCTATGAATAGATCCCTATAAGAAATACAAAATCACATATAGGACTAAATAAGATTTGCCTATCGTCAAATCAATTTTACACTAATCAATATAAATTTAAATTTTTTCTAAGGAGTCTAATAATTTACTGATTGTAATCGAGCAGTGACCGATTTTGAAATGATTGTTGATTGTGAGTTAAACTTAAAGAAACTTTACTGTTACATTAAAGTCCCTGATTAATAATATGTGTTTTCCAAAGATATATGACAGTTCCTGCAAACGGCTCATGTTTAATTCCTTGGTAAGAACTCTTGATTCTATTTTGAATCGCTTACATGACACTTCGCATCGCTCTTTGACTTCGGTTACGTAACTAGGCATTCAAGTGGAAGTTTCCGCGTGTCTTGCCAGTCTGTGTCCCGTTTGTTGATCTTTTTTGAGAGCACGTACGAAGTTGGCACGCGAGCTGAGGTTGGCAAATGGCTTATTTCTAGACTCTGCAGTGTCTTGATGTTTGGAACTGGACTGGATATTGTTGATCAAGTTGGCATCCTTGTTCTGCTGCTCTAGAAGAAGCTCCCTTCGCAAAATGTTCATATAGCCCTTTAAAAAGACAGCCGATGAATTTAGGCGTAACAATTTACGCAGCAGAGCTTCCCACAACATGTCCTACGCATTGAAACCAAAACCTCAAATTTGGGAGGGCATTTTTCGAGAAAAGTTTCAAAAAACGGTCAAAAATTGTAAAATTGACGTTTCTGAGGGTCAAAACTTTTTGTGTGAAAAAATCTAGGTGTAACTGCTTATACAGAGGAGCTCCCCACAAGCCCTCCTTTATTTTGAAACTAAAATCCAATATTTGGGAGGATAGTTTTCGAAAAAATGTAGAATAATCCAAAAATATGGGTCAATAATTCCCCCACACGCTTTCGAAGACTGTAGAAAGCGGCGTAAGGTAAGAAAGAGAGAGATTAGGGGAGTATGCAGATATACAGATGAGTGGGCGGATTTCCTATTGGTACCACTTTTTTGAAAATCGGTCGAGTAGTTTTTCAGAAAAATTAAATTTTCAAAAAAGTTAGAAAATTTTCGAAAGCGTCTCGAAAAGTAAAATAAAAAAAATAAAAAACCCCATCCCATAAATTTTCATGAAAATAGTTTTTATCAAATCGAAAAAGATAAAAGGTTTCTTCAGCTGTTCAAAAATGAGCTTCCAAACAGTTTGAGACAGCTTATAAAAATCAAACATAGCGAACATGCAGTTGGGAAAAAATGTATGATCTTAAGCTCTTTGAATTTCAAGAAAGATTTATAACTGAAACTTATTTATATAAAATCAACTAAAATGAAGAAAACTGGGTCAATAGGAAAAATTTTAATAACGAAAAAAAGTACGCCTCGAAAAATAGATTTTTACTCATTACGAGGCCAAACTGTGCACTGGACAGGCGCACAATTTTGTGTCTGTATGTTCCTGGATTCCAGAGACAAGTCTTTAAACATGTTAAAATTTTGTCGGAACGATTGAAGGAAATGAAAGAACAAAAGAAAATCAATGGGCGCGTCCTTGTTGCGGAATCCGCTTACAATGCACAAAATGCAAAGTTTGGCCTCGCAATGCTGTCTACGGAATCGAACCAACATCCCGAAATAACGAGCCTCATGTCCACGCATCGGCGCTATTTCATCTTGACAATAAGGAAACAGTAGCCACCAATAAAGCTGATAGATCAGACGCTACTCAATCGCCAATACTATGCAGCAAAAGTGCTACCAAATGAATACTTAATTTGCCGGTTGGATTAGAAAAAAGTGGATTCGTAATACAAAAACTACGCTCGCTAGCTCTGGCTTTTGTAATTACTGACCATTTCGAGTGTCTTCTGACTGACACTGTAGTCTACAATGCCCAGTTTGGCCTTGTGTGTTCCGAGGAGCGAAAAGACCCGTGGCAAATTCAGGTGCTCAGCCGCCACCTCGTAAGTGATCACGTTGAAGTGCTCCTCCTGCAAAACAATTCAAACCATCTAATCTCCAAATTATAGAACTTCTCTTTGAATTGCCCAAAACTATCCAAGCTTTCAAACCAGCAGTAGCACATCAAAAAGTGGATTCCTTTATTTTTCTGAATACAAGTCTTGGTGCATGGTTACGTGTAATCAAATAATGCGCAGCTAACCATTGCACATTTGAACATTGTGGGTGATAAGGTAGTTTTTAACTCACAACAACTTCAGCCTTGGGCAGCTCATTAGTCATGAACTGGGCGATGAGGGAGAAGTCAGCACCCCTCTCCAGTCTGCACTTGATGTTGTACATGTCGCCACTTCTGTTCTTCAGGTGATTCACACTGCCCAGAGAGATGAAGCTGCCTCTGATCATGATGGCCAGACGGGAACACAGACGCTCACACTCGTCCATACTATTCGAGGCAAAGATCACTGTCCTGCAAACATTCATCAACATCACACACCCAAATCACAATTTACAGATGCAAATAATCACTAACATAGCCAACAGACAGTTGGAAAACGTCCAATGAACGCAAGTAAACAGAAAAAATACTGACTTGTTTTTGGAAAGAATATCAACTTTCGATATTCAAAGAAAAAAAATAGATGCGCTTAAAGCTCTTTGACATTCTACAAAAATTTATGACTGGCACTTTTTTGACACTAAAATTAAACCAATTTGAGAAAACTGGATCAATAAGTAGAAAAATTTATTTCGCTAGAAAACCTGATAACTGAACTCCATATTCGAAGATTGATGTCGACAATGAAGTTTGCCTTCCTTTTCACAAAGAATTTCTAAAAATATGTATGATTCCGACTTTTTCAAGAAAATAAACCCAATTTGAGAAAACTGGATCAATAGTCCAGTTTTAATTCGATGGGATATATCTGAAAAATAAATTCTTAAGAAAATGAACTAAACTTACTATGAAATCAAAAGTCAAACCGCTAAAAGGTAAACTTGAGCCGGAACAAATTTTAAGACTTTTCCTGAAAAAAAACATCACAAACTATAAAAGAGTCTAAACTACTTTCATCGAATTTTAATAAAGCTTGCTAATTGCAAGCCTAAACATTGCCAACATACAGAGTCAATGAACGCAAGTAAACAGATAAACAATACCCTCTCTACTTTCTCAACTTTCGACTTTCAAAGAAAAAATAGATGGCCTTATAGCGCTTGTAATTTCAAAACCAATTTATGATTGACACTTTTTTCTTAAAAAATAAACGAATTTAAGAAACTGGATTGATAGGTAACACTTTTATTTCGCCGGGAAATCTGAAAATTCCACATCGAAACAAGAATTCAATCACATTTTTCGTGATATTTATACTTTTGCTGTTCGATACTGGATTTGTCTTCCTTTCAACAAAGAAAATGAATTGAACTTGAAAAGAAATCAAACAACGAAAAAATAAAATTGAGCCTGAACAATTTCAAGACTTTTCCGAGAAAAAAACGAAAAAAATCATTGCGAACTATATGAGAGTCTGAACTATGTTCATCTACTCTTAGTAATAGTTAGTACTAACTATTTTCAGTACAAGTCAAATATACCTACGAAAGCCAACTTCAAGTGAAATGCCCTAACTAGAAATCTACAGCAAAATTTTAAAATTTTTTTTCGAAAATCATCAAATTTTAACAAGCTCAACGTTCTCCGGCTTGACTTTAACATTCAATGCTTCAAACGGGGAATTTCTATTTCAAATTACACACAGACGCTAAGCTGAGCTTCGCGCCACCTGCAATACAAAACCAAAAAGCCGTTAAGTCGGAAATTGAAAAAAAAATTGAAAATGTCAAAACAACTAGATCTATCAAAATGAAAATGGCTAGTTTTGAAACAAAAATATGCCAAGAAAATATAATGTGAAATTAGTATCGAGCGAAAATTTACCAAGCGTTAAAAGCTGAAAATACCTTAGCAGAAACCCTTTAAACTGAAAAAAACTCCACAGGATTTAGGACTTATAAATAGTTATGTCCTTATGGCCCTCAAAACACGCAAACAAAAACAAGCACACGAAAACTTTTTTTGCTCGCCCAACGACGCAATACGAGGCCACTAAGCCGATATAATAAGGCCGAAATTTATCGTCGAAGATTAAAAAAAAGAGATTTTAACAAATTGAGTTATTAAGTCCCCCTCACCCTCAGATTATAAACAAAAAACCTTATTCGCCTGTCAAATAAAACAATATGAGCCCACTGAGCCGATATAACATAGGCCAAAAAGCCGGACAAAAAAACAACAAATCGAAAAAAGATCAATAGGTTGAGGACTAATTAAAAGTCCCCCTAGCCCTCAAAACACACACGCACGCAAAAACTTTGTGACGAATCCCTCGTCTTTGCAACGGCGGCGAGGAGAGTTTTTAACAAGATCCAATTTTCTTATAAGCTTTCATATATAACTAGACAATTATTTAGAAATGATATGGTATACGGAGTAATAAAATTGGGTTTTCATTCGTTTTTCTTTTGACTTAAATGTCATAGAGCTAACAGTGTTCAAAATCACCAACCTGCCCTTCTCGTTGAGTTTCTTGATGAGAGTCCAGAGGAACCTCCTTGACCTTGGGTCCATTCCGGCAGTGGGGTCATCTAGCACCACTATTTTTGGATCCCCGATGAGAGCCAGAGCAGCCGACAACTTCCTCTTCATTCCACCAGAGTAGGTGTCAGTCTCTTTGTCCCTACACTCTATCAAATCCATCTCCGCAATCGTCTCTTTGATCACCTATAAAAACAGAAGATCATATTGCTGCGGTGGAGCTACAGTGCTGATTTAAATTATCCGGACAAAACTTGAGTTTTCAAACGCGTTTTTCTCAAATTGGGTTATGATTAGACAAAAAGTGAAGAGAACAAAAGTTGCTTAGAATTTCATCAAAATTAATATGGTGCAATTTTTTCACCGAAATTCTCAACCAAAATTTTACCACAAAAATGGGTAATTTTGGCTTTTTTCAATTTAACCCTTTTTAACCCTTGGAGATTTAACCCTTTTTAAACTTTGTTGGGCTATGTAGGAGGCTTCTTGTGATATAATTTTCTCATCAATTAACAAAGTAGTTTCAGTGTAATTCTTGATTAATTAAAAAAGCCAAAATTACCCATTTTTGTGGTAAAGTTTTGGTTGAGAATTTCGGAGAAAAAATTGCACCATATTAATTTTGATGAAATTCTAAGCAACTTTGTTCTCTTCACTTTTTGTCTAATGTTAACCCAATTTGAGAAAAACGCGTTTGAAAATTCAAGTTTTGTTTGTTTTGTCCGGATAATTTAAATCAGCACTGTATAATAAGTAGCAAAAAATCGGAACAGACGAAGTTAGTTAATAACGGCAATCCAATCTGTGAACTTTGAATGAAAACCTCCAAGAGACATACACACTAGCTTTTTGAAACGAAATAGGTCAATTGACTTTTTTGATTAACTGTGTTGTTCATCATTTTTGGCAGTTCTATAATACATCGCTCACAGTGTGTCATTGCGGCAGAGAGAGTATATTTGGAATTATCAGCTGGTCAAAATCACTCTCAGTCGTTCCGATAACAGAATCAAATTTTGATCATATCACAGATTTAAGTCATTCAATATAAAAAGGAAGAACGAATTTCTGTTCATCCTACGATGATGCAACATACACCTACCGACTCAAAACAATTTTAAAAATTTTCAAGCGAAGTCGAATACTCCAGAAAAAACACGTTAATAAGATGCAAGACACGTGAACTATAAGATTTCGAAACTTTCTATTTTCTCTTTAATCTATAATCTTATTTCTTTTCTGGATAAATAGTACATTGGTTAACCAATATGTCTAAATAAGATATTATTTAATAAAAAGTTCTCAGCGGCCCTTCAACAGATTGAAACTCCTTCTGCGCTTGCTCAAGTTGGCACTATTTCAATAATAAGTTTTCTATACTGTTGGATTATTGCACAATTCGGAACAAAAAAATAAAGTTGAGTTTTACAAAACGACGATCACTTTTCTATTTGAATCACTTTTCTATTTGAATCGCTTTTCTAAACACAGCCAAAAGAAAAGAGTAAATGAACCAAAAAACTTTCCAAGAAAAAAAAACTTTCCAAGAAAAAATTTTTACAACCTGAAAGCTCTTTGAATTTCAAGAACAAATTATGATTGACTTTTAACTTATATTTGAGAAAACTGGGTCAATAGGTAACTTTTTTGATTCCGCTGGGAATTCAGAAAAATTAAATCCATTTTCGAACTTAGATTGACTTTTAACTTATATTTGGGAAAACTGGGTCAATAGGTAACTTTTTTGATTCCGCTGGGAAATCGGAAAAATAAAATTCATTTTCGAACTTAGAAATCCATTACCTTTTTTCGTTACCTTTACATTTTTGTGATTCGATAGTGGAGTTTGCCTTTCTTTTAACAGAGGAATTGAGCTGAACTTAACGAAATCAAAAGTTAGACCGCGAGCCATCAAAATTGAGAGTAAAAAACTTTCTTGATGATTTTTTCCTGAGAAAAAAAACAAATCGTCTTTACCTATATATATGACTCTTTATTGATTGACTTTTACATTCATTGACTCTAAAAAAAGATGATTTTTTTAAATAACGTAATCTAACCTCCGCGCCGAAATCTAAACCCAGTCTTAGATATTAACAGTCCCACGTCCAAGCATCTGCGCCATGCGCGCTAAACAATCTTCAAAACAGTAGCCACCAATACGCCAGATAGAATGATATAAAGCTATGCATCATAAGTAAAACAGATATGAATAAGACGGGTAGTAAAGGATTTTAGGTCGTGAAAAAGCAAAAAACTAAATAAAAATGCAAAAGTGCCACCAAATAATGAGCAATTTTTTGCGACTTGGGTTGGAAAAAAAGTGGATATCATATTATGACACTACGCTCTGCCAGGGTAAAATGACTTATTACTTTGAATAGCTATTACTAAAATAGGCAAAAAATACAGGAAAATATGAAACCCAACTTCAAATCAGAAACAGCCAACAGACAGTAGGAAGAGTCAATGAACACAAATAAACAGAAAAACAATAAGAAAACTAATTGTTTTTTTGAAAAACTCAACTTTCGAATTTCGAAGAAAAAAAGATTGCCTTGAAGCTTATTGAATTTCTAGAATAATTTATGATTGACACTTTTTTGATAACATTTACCCAATATGGGAAACAGGATCAATAGTAAAATTTTAATTCCGCTTTAAATCTGGATTTATGATTTATTAAAAGGGAACATAAAAATCATCTTTTAAACCTAGAAGTCGAGCATATTTTTGATGACCTTTACAATTTGGCTGTTCAACAGTGGAATTCATCAATGAAAATACACTGAAATTTAAAAAAAATCAAAAAGTCAAACTGCGGAAAGTAAATTTGGGCCTGTAGAAAAAAATTATAATCACAGCCTATATAAGCGTCTGAACTACGTTCATCGACTCTAAAACTGAATATACTGGTTTATAACTCAGATCCAATATTCACTTGCTTCACCGACTTAGCGATGCCTAAACTTTTTTTGCGCTTATACCATTTCAGATATTAGCATCAAATGTGTTTAAAAAAAGCAGATATACCTAAATCGTACGCTGTGAAAATAACGCATATACTTCATAGAAAACTTTAAACTAAAATGTGCGACTTGCGCTGGAAAAAAAAACTGAGCTTGTGCAGAGAAATAAGTGGCATCTTGCTCAGTCAGACTTCAAAAACTGAAGTACCTTAGGCATAGATTTCCTTGAATAGCCTCGCAATGCTGCATACAATTCTAGATGTTGTTGACCAGTCATCTCTCCAAACAAAGCTTCATGTTGGGGACAGTAACCAATTATGCTCCAGATGGCATTTTTGTTCTTAGCCGCACTGAAACATAGCTAAAAATCGTACCTCAAATTCTCATTACGCTTCCCTTCAAAAAATTGTATTCAGACTATGCGATGTCTCCTGTAGTAAAGATAACCTTTAAATGCTTTAGGGTTCTGAACGTTAATTGGTTTTTGATATCTTCAATCTGATTTCCATGTAGTTCAGATAAATCACAAATCTGCTCAATCTGCCACGTACTTATGATTGTCGATGAAGATTGTACCATCTGATGGATGGGAGTCCAACGTCAGCAACTTAAACAACTCTGTTTTCCCTGACCCATTTGATCCACACAGACCAAAAATTTCACCCTGTCTGATACCCACACTGACATTGTTGACAGCTCTGAACCTTCCCATGTCTAAGGAAGTATACACTTTCGTCAAATTCATCAGTCGAACCGGATCTCTGCTTCTTTTCACGCGTTCCCGTTCTGCCTTGACATCCGGATCCACAATCTGAACAGCTCCTGGACTGTCGCATGCAAATCTGATGGATCCCTTGTTCACTTCGCTATCTGAGGCACTCTTCAGGGGTTCCTCAAGAGGTTCTTCTGTTTTGACGCTTATTTGCAAGAAAAGATTATACTCGCAGAGAATTACTAAAGCGAACGCCACGAATCCCTGAACGAAGTTGATTACGATGCCTCTGGTCGTGGCGCTCCAGTCGAATGGCTCGACAACCTGAAAATAGATTAAACAACTAACAAATTTCAGTTAATTGCAAGGAGATATTTACTTAACATAGAGAAATGATTTTCATAAATTTAAAGCAGTAAATCATATTTTCCACAGAAGACGACAGAAGTCGGACAGAAAAGCATTGATTTCGCTGGCGCAAAACTCTGCAATGCTCTTCCATCGTCTCTCCAATCTCTGGTGATTTTTCAGAGCATTTGAAAACGCAACATTTCAAAGAACATTTCTACAACTAATTATATAGCTGTGTCAGCCCATTCTTCAGCATTAATTTCGAAAAAAAAAAACAGATAACAAGCTTGCTATCAATTACAACAAGAATTCTTGCGAGACTCATAACAGTACGAATAAAAGACTGGGGGGAGAAATTTGGTCTTTTCGACGACAATCAATATGGATTCCCACAAGGAAGATCAACAGCAGACTCAACTCAAATAATGATAAAACAAAAAGAACTATAAAATGACAAAAATACAAATGAACTAGAAGGGAGCATTACAGAACTAGCTAGTTTGTTTCTTCAGAAAGCTTATCCCAGAATAAATCCTCCACTTTTATGGAAAATTATGTACTAGAAATTGAGATTTTGGAAACACTGGAGGATATAAACGAAACGACGAGTTATGAAGAAAGAAGCGCAAAGAAACTCGATTCAGTTTTATCCCGGTAAACCTTTTGAAATAATAGGATCTAGCAGCCCAAAAAAAACTAACATATTAAAATTTTCAGTAAGGTTTTAAGAACCTCAAAAAATTAAATCAACACAGAATTTAAGATACTGCATAAACATAGAACGCTTGCAATATTTTCTACGATAATTACCCTCAGTGATCTTAACTATGTTGATTTTGACATCATTGCTGCTTCTGTTAGAGACAATGCTATCTCTGAATGCTTTATAAACTATTCACTTAAGTTGTAGCCATGTAAGTTAAATTTTGGAAGCCAGGTATGTAAGGATTTGATCGGAACTTTAATGCTGCTATCCAATTTGTTTTGTCGTTTCAATCGTTTCAGTATTGGGGTTTGGAGAAGCTATCGACTTAAAAGGAAGAGTAAGAAGAGTCACAGGAGCGTGGTTTGAAATGAAAAAAAAATACACGATTAACAGAAAGAACAGATGTTGAATCGATTGTGGAAAGTAAAATGCAATACAACTGTCATACCAGATCATGGAGAGTTGGAGAAATCAAACGTTCAAAACATAAAGCTACATTTGGAGTATGGAGAATGTACCTTCGTTAAAAGAGATGGAAGAAAACATCAAAAAGCGTGGAAATTCAGGAAGATGTTAAATGACAAATCAATACGAATCGAAACCGAAAAAAAGGAGCCCTGAAAAATTGGGACATGTAATAAGAATGCGGGAGACGAGATCAGCCAACAAAATAAACTCGGAGGGACAAAATCGACGGAAGAAAAAGAAATGAACTAGAGGAGGACAAGAAACACACCAAAATGCTGGATAAATCTATCAAAAGCCGGATGGGACGAAATTTACTTGGAACATGAAATTAAGGAGAGAAAGTTATGGCGGAGCATGGTAGGCGAACGATTCATGAATATTTCAAAAAGGGAAACAAGCCAGGAGAAAGGACGAAACGACGCAGAAGAAATTAAGAGAACACAGTACGAGAAAAACGAATCATGAATACGTCGAAAATGCGGCAATAAAAGCTAAAGTAGGGGTGGGATGGCAATTCACGTAAAAGGGATGCATGCAGATAATACAAACCACAAATAAATCGGATGTGATAGAGAACTCAACCAATTTGAAGAACCACCCGAAAGCCTGCACTAGAGCCGAAATTTTTCACAAAATATCAACAGGAATACAAGAAATCCAACTGATGTTAAAAACGATCTCTAAAAATAACCTAGCTTATTTCTTTTTAAGAAGCTCCGTCTAATTTGCTTATCGTTTAATTTCTCAACCCCTAGATTTTCAATACATAAATTTTACAACTTTCCTAAGTACTAACATGATTTGCGTTAAGGTAAGCTCAAACTAAAATTAATTGATGTCTGTAAACAACTTTACAAGCTCTATTTTAACAAAATTATCATAACTGTGGGGTTGCAAACAAACAAAACAAACGCATTTTGCGGGAAACTAAAAAAAAATCTGTGAGAGATTTGTGGTAAAAAATTGTTTCATTACTCTGCTCTAAAAGCGAACAGAAATGATCCTCATTGTTTGGATACAATTTTGCAGCTCAAGATGTTCTATTGATTGTGTGCCCTACTTTTGATTGATTTAATAACTGTCGCTTTTTTTACCTGAATTTTATAATTGCCTTAATCAAATGGATATTTATAGTGAAGTACTATTTTTAAAGGAAGTCACTTTTTGGAAACCAGATGCGTGAAAACTTAATCGAAATACCAGTTAGTTAATTATGAAATACCTTTCTAAGTCAAAACTTTAACTTTGTTTCGGTCGATACTTAATCAGCTTAATAAAATGCGATCGAAGGAAGATCCAACATTTGCCCATAAACGCCCACCAAGATGTGGAAACTGTATTTGCATAAGAGTCAGAACAAACTGGTTGTGATAGAATTCGACATTAGATCGGGAGTCATTTCAACGCATTTCACTCTCTGGTGGTCGCTATCACGAATCTTTTCGCACCAGAGACATCAGAGCACTATCTTTTTCTCTGTCCCTCGTTGCAGAATATCAGAAACGAAATCTTCGGTCCGAATCCTGACTACAATTTCCTACAGAAAGAACCCACCAAAGTCCTGGACTATCTTCGCCGCACTGGGCATTTATGCCCTCCCAATCTGTGACGGGATCCACAGCAAACAACAACAACAACGAGTCTTTTCACAGCCGCTATCAGGAAGTAGAAATTTCGTAACTTTAAAAAATCAGTCTGGTCTGATGCCACGTCATCCGGTCTTCAGCTACAGCGTTATGTTATCCATGAAAAGTTCATACGGAATAAAAAACATTTTGTAACCATATAGGTGTCTTATTTTGATCGGAATAGCGTTTTATTTATGAAAAATTTTAGACGCTATCTATTAATTTTTATTTCTGTCGATGCTCTCTGATAACCGACATTCGATACAAGGAGGACCGAATATTCGCCCATCAAGATGCAGAAACTGCGACATATTAATATTCGATTCAGTTTTGTCCCGGTAAACCCTTGGAAGTATTTATATCTAGGAGTCCAAAAAAATAACACCATGCATTTTTCAGCATAATTTTACGAGCCTCAAAACATTAAATCAACATAGAATTTAAGATACTGCATAAATGTAGAACGCATGCAATCTTTTCTACAATAAAAACTTTCAGTGATCTTAATTACGTTGATTTCGACATCTTTCATTCTTCTGGTAGGGCAAATGCTATCCCTGAAGATTTATAAGCAATTCGCTCAAAATTTTAAACCATAGATGTTAAAATTTGGAAGCCAGGTACGTAACGATTTGATCGGAATAACAGTTCGTCTGTTATGAAAGATTTTACAGATGCAATCCAATTTTTTTTTTCGTTTCAGTCGATGATTACTGAGCTTAACGAAATGCCATAGAAGGAAAATCGAACAATTGCCAATCGAAAAGCACACCAAGACGAGAAAAATGTAATTGCAAAAGAGTCGGCAGTGATCTTGACGCATAAAATTTATGAATCTTGTCGATATGACGCCATTTTCTATAGGTGACATTTAGAAGAAAACTATTCCTTTTAAAATGATTACAAAGAAAGCTGGCCAAACAAAATGAAAGCAAAAATTGACAGTATACAGATCGAAAACGAGTAACTTTAACGCTTTACATTTTCCAAATAACGTTCAACGAAACTCAATTGAAATCTTCAGAGAAGCTTGGATTGGAGAGGAACTTTTAAGATACTGCAGATTCGTGGAGCTCGTAGAGCCATAACTTCGACTAAGGCTTGCAGAAACCTTTAACATGTTGAACTGGACATCAATCGAATTTCTGGCTGGTCGAATGTTAACCTGGAACTATCTGACAGCGATTCAACTATTTTTACATCCATCTATGTAAAGATTCGGAAAAGGAATCTGATAGAAACCAAATGATCGATCAACGGCTTTTTAAGATAGTGCATTTTTGAGATTTTAGTGCATTTGCTAATTGAGATATTGCATAAACGTGGAACGCATGAAATCTTTTCTGTAATAAAGACTTTCAATGATCTCAACTATGTTGATTTCGACATCATTCGTGCTTCTGGTAGGACAAATGCTATACCTGATACATTTATAAACAATTCGCTCAAATTTGAAAGCAATTTACTTATTTTTGTACCCATCTATAAAGATTTGGAAATGATGCGTTGGAAACCAGATACAAAAAAATGATCGAGCAACACTTTTTTCTGAAGAAGATTTTGGCAAAACGGTATGACACAATGAACAAAAAATGGAACGCCAAAGGAATTATTTAGATGAAGATGAATTTGATCTAAAAGAAAAACTCATTTGCCTCGCAACTGTGCCAAAAGACGACGTTATGTTCGGATTCCAAGAGTTGCGAAAAGAGGACTTGTCGGAATCATTTCAGCAAATATGCGATTACTTCGAGGAGACATACGTTTGTCCAGTGCGAGGTGCTCAAAGAGTTGAGCCAAAATATGCGGTGGTCGAATGGAATGTTCATAAAATGGTTCATGATGAATATCGAACTAACAATGCTGTCGAAGGATGGAATGACAGTTTCAACAAGTTTAATGCAAGAAAACATCTAGTTTCGCTAAGATTGATCTCGCGTTTGAAAGATGAAAAAAATAAAATTGTCGAAAGACTCTCATAGCCTGAAAAAAAATCAGGAACGCAACAACAAAATATGTGAATGCCAATCAAAAGCTTAAAAATAAAGCACTCAAATAGCCAAATAGCAGCGTAAAGTCTTTGGCTGAAATGCCTTACTTATTTTGGTTAATAAGGCATTTTGAAATCAGCTGAAATGTCTTTGTCCAATATGTCAAGGCAACCATTCATTAATAAGGCATTTTGAAATCAGCTGAAATGTCTTTGTCCGATATGCCAAGGCAACCATTCAGCTCTCGTCCATTTTGGCGATTATACTGTACCCTAGAAGCTTATAAGTTTCCTCTAACTCTAACTTTCCAGTGACTATTTGTCTGGACTGCTGACCTTTTCGTCGAGTCCGAATGAGAGGTAGAAGTCGTTGAGGATCTGATTAAAGGCGATGTAAGTGAATCCGTGGCCCACATTGTAGATGGGCACCACCACAAAACACGCCTTCAGGATAGAGTTGATTTGCGATATCACCTCCTGAAATACAAACAAGCATCACTTATTTATTTATATTTTCCATGCAATTCAGACTATGCAATACATAACTTCCGCTCTGTTGGTCGTATAGCTTATTTTTTCCAAATTACAGGGCCAAGACAAGGTTGGAAAAAGGTAACAGAAAGAAACCGAAAAAAATGATTCAAAATTTTAGACGTTTCCAACTTTCATATATACGGTTAAAACGCTTTGAGTTTATGATTGGCACTTTATTGTTCCGACTTTCGATACAAAAGTAACGGAATATTTGTGCTCGGGTGGGTTTTTTTTTCTTCAGACAAATTTCGACTTTTTAACTAGCCATTTTTGACGGATTTTTTTATATCATTCGAAAGGTATTGTTGTCCTGAGCTCAAATTTGAAAAGATATTTCACCTGTGATCATTTTTTGTAAAGTTATGGTGGTTTAAAGATTGCCATTTTGGCCAATTTGGGACAATTAATACGCGATATATTTCGCGCTATTAACGCGTAAGCGAGATTTAATCCGTCTTAGAAATCGTTCCAAATTGGTTTAACGAAGCTTGTTTGCCATAATTGATTTGTTACAAGCAGCGAAATCTATCCTTTTGTACTTTATATGGCGTGTGGGGTGATGATTTTCATAAAAAATTTCAAATTTTAGAGAAAAAATTTTTCATTTTTTATTTTTAAATTTTTCTTAAATGTTATTACCTCTCCATAAACCTTAATAGCCAGTCGGAACATTCAGGGCTTCGCCCTGATACGAGCAACCTTGTTCATTTTAGCAAACTAATTAAAGAAAACTGGATCAATGGGCCAATCTTTCATTCAGCTTGGAAACATATAAACTTTCGAAAAATTAAAAGTCGTTCTTTTTTCGCGCTAATATAAGCGTGCTTTCTTATTCTTTTTCATTAATGACCCATGTTCTTCCAAAAAATTAGTTGGAGCTCTTGAAATTAAAACAACTTGATTAAAAAGAGATATAAATGTTAATTGGAATTTGTTTCAAATGAATGACTCACATCGTTTCTGACTACAGTGTCAAACATGTAGACGATGATGACCATGATGACTCCAGTGAGGAGGTTGGACACCCCCAGTCCCACGTAGGCAGTGGCTGGCTCATTGAACACGAACGAGAACAGATACATTGACGGGATCACTGCCCAGCTAAAAAACGACGATCTTTTTAACTAGCCACACATTATTAGATTCGTTGCTATTTGCCAAATTCAAACATAGGCGCTACGCGCAATACACCGAAGGCATAGAAACTGAAGCAAAAACCAAACAACTTGAACAACTAATAATTGAAGAATAACAGTTCTAGAACAAAAAATCGTACTAATACATGTATACACCAAAATTTTGCTATATCGAGAAAGAGCCTGAAATAACAGTTCTAGAACTAAAAATCGTACTAACACATGTATAGGTTATAAATAAATATAAGCAAACTAAACATAATTAAATAAATAGAAGAACAGATAATTAAATAAATAAAGATGAACAAATAAAGAAACAAACATACGCAATCATGTGACATAGCGCGATATAGTCCAGCCCACATGATAATTGATAACTGTGGACGTTATTTGTCGACACTTGACAACATTAAAAAAAAAACCCGTTACACGATACCATAACACCTTGACTAAAGTCTTCGGTGTAATTATGCTTAACCGCTAAATTGGTTTTTTGTAGGGGGGACTCGTTACTAGGTACCTAGAGAAGATCCAATTTGAGATCCGATACGACAAGAAAATCAACGATAAAAAATTAACACAGAGTCAAAGCTGACCTTCGCACCATTTGCGATACAAAAATGAATGACTAAGATTAAAGCAAATAAGAAAAATAAAAAACCTTCAAAAATGATTTTTTTTATATTAAAAAGAGAAAATTGCAAAGCCAAAAATACAGGAACAAAATAACCTGAACGATTAGAAACTTTACAAGGAGACTTGTATTGCCAGAAAAAAGTCGAACCTTCAAAAAATTACTTTTTGTGGGAACTAAGTCGTTAAAAAAATAAGCAGACAGACAATAGTCTTAATTAGCCTCTAATTTTCGCAGTTTATAAAAAACAACAGGTCTCGACTGGAATCGAACTTTGAATCGAATTGCACTAGCCCTTTGTCGTCTCAAGCATGGGTGTTAAAACTTTACCAAGAGCGCAAAACTCTCCACAAATTTGAATTTATGAAGCAAGAAACACACGTGTAACATCTTCACGTGCGAAAGTCTGTGAACAGATTTGTTTACGGAAAAAAGTCTAGTACCCGGTTGCAACCACATTGCAGCTCTTTTCCAGTTCCCCCCTTTCAAAATCAATTTTGAAAAGCTTATATAACATTTGTCATATTGCAATGAAATTTGGCGTGGTGAACAATTCGACAATTGTGAACTAATTTGTTCTTCATACTGTACAGCGTAACATCACGCATTTAGCCGTAATAACACGTAAAACAAACATAAAACTCGGTATTTTGAAAGGGGGGAAACTGGAAAAGAGCCAACATTGCTTATCGAAAGCGCAAGAACGCGGTGAGTAGCACTTTAAAAAGGCATAAAAACAGTCTTTTTCACATATCCACTTTATGGCCGGGTACTGATTCTAGTGGACACCGGACTCAAAACACTTGTAGAAAATATAACCTCACGCTCCATCAGCAAATCTGACGGGCTAGTCGCAATTATGAAAATAGCAATCCATTTTAATCGGGATTCATAGATTGGTAGTTGAAGAAACCTTCCATATCGAATCCCACACCTCCTACGACATGGCCGTTTAATTGCTGCGCATTGCTGAATCAATTCAATTTAAATTCTATATATGATAATTTGCTCTCCGAAGAATTGTCGCTTTTTGAAATGTTACCAATGGTCGCCAGCGACTAATTGCCGCTTGCGAGAACTTTTGCCTCAAGAAAATAGAGAATGCACTTACACATAAGTGAGGAGGAGATAGAGCAGTGCGAGACTATTCTGTCCTTCAGTGTATGCCCTCACTCCTATGCTGACCATGATGACATAACTGAGGAATATGGGTATACATGACACTATCAAATCCCACACAAAGTTAGACAGCCAGTAGACGACTGGGTGCATGCCAGACACCAGTTGGAGGTGTTTCATCTTGTGGGTTCTCTCGTAGACCAAGTGCATGAGGAAACTCGCGGGGAGGGAACTGAATCCTGTAAGGACCAACATGGCTACCACTACGTCGTTTCCATGGTCCCTGTAAGCATACACAATTCTTCATTTAAAAGCAAAGATAATGAAAGGAACGACTGACTGGCAGATTATAAGCTGAAAACTGTTGAGCCACATTTATTTTCAACCACCTGGTCACTTAATAAACATAGCCAACAGACAGGCGGAAAAACTTCCATGAACTCAGAGAAAAAAAAATAAAAATAATTCTCAGTTTTAGAACATTTCAACTTTCGGGTTTTAAAACAAAGCATCATTTTAGAGTTGTTTGGATTTCAGTACTATGTTACGATTGATATTTTTCGATTGACCATAATCCCCCTATCAAATGTAGAGGCCGCGCGACCTAAATAGTTGTCTTTGTTTCGTTCATTAACATAGTTTTCTTCTAAACGCTTACATATTTCTTCATTTGTCCACACAGCAATTCATTAAAAGACCGAATACGAATAGCACCTAATGAGATCTTAGAGAACAAGAGAGAACTGAAGGAGTTGACTTGGTGTAACTGTGACGTGAACGTGCAGTACTAACTGGAGTGCAACGCCGCTCGCTCTGTTAAAAACGTATCATTCATTTTAAAACATCAATACCAATCAGGCAGATGAATTAATTGAGCTCCAAAAAGTATTAAGACTTCGTTCCTTTTTTCCCAAAAGAATATCGTGAAGCCACCACATTTTGCGGGCCAATGCGCTATTTCTTCATAAAACGGAACTTTTTAAATCCTTCATTTTTCCTGTAGATAATTAACTTTATAACTTATCTCGTTGAGTTTTGCTTACATGAGGTTCTTGCTAGGCAAGTGTCCTGCCCTGATTGGCTGAGAGTAGGTCGTGATCCCGAACTCTCTCGGGTCTGCACTCTTGTTGAACTTGACCAGGTTCGCCCTCAGGATGGCATTGTTCGCTGCATTCACGTAGATCGGGATGCTATGGTATCCCTTAGAGTTGTAGTAGACCTGGAAAGCATAAGCTCTCATGAAAAAAGGGAAAAACACCAAAAAAAAACACACGAACTAAATAAAAGCTCGAGTTGTTAACAAAAACAAGGTTTACATGTAACACTCAACTTCAATCTGCGCATGCATTTCCATTGGATATTAACCTTAGTGTTCATTAGGTTCGTCGAATGGCTTTCGACAGCATGTAAACATAAAAGTTTGAACTTGATCGGTAGTTGCCGGCAGGTACCTTTGCTTGTTGTTTGGAGAACAAACTGTTGTAAATGTCGGGCAGATCAGCAACCATGCCTGGCTCATAAACATAGTCTTTGAACACCAGTCCACCGTAACTAAACATCAACTCAAAATGTAAACTATGACAGTAAATTAATCAAACAACATTTCCTTTAATTTCTATTATTTGGCCTTTGGCAACTTGTGTGAATTTTTAATGTCAGAACGAACTTGGCGACTTTGTTTCTGTCAGACTTGAGATTTATTTCAGAAAATTGATTATGAAAACCGATTTGTATTTTTTTGCGGCTAATCTTGTCTCGTATTTAAATCATTAGTAAAACAAGGATAGCCGGTTACTGTGCAAGTACCACAGAATGTTCCGACCATAGTCTTTAGTAAACTACGGTTTAGAAAGTTTTTTTCCAAATCAGTGTAGTTTTTTCTGCTTTGTGTGAAAAAAAGATCTGATCTAAAACAGAATTTAGGCCACTAAGATAGTCATAGTAATTAAGGCAAAGTAGAAAAATGACTACAAAAACTATAAAAAAAACTTTTAAAAACTTTTAATTTTTTGAAGTTTTTGGTTGCCAAAAAGAAGCTAAAAACTACAAAAACTAGTTTTGATTGCTTAAAATTGAGTTTTAAGGTCTTAAACTAGACATATTCAGCTTGTAGGCCTGCTCGCTGGCTTTTTTTGCTCGAATTCACACCGGTTATTCTCGACACTGGGAAAAACTTTTTGGAAGTTTTTAAACGTGGTTCGAATCACGACTGATAGGGCTTTAATATGATATATTACTCAAAACAATTCGATCATTATTTGTGGTACCTGATTTTGCGTGGAAAACAAAAAAAAATGTCGGAACAAAAAAGTTGGTTCCCATAAAACAAGCATCGAACCATGATTACAAGGAGAAAATTTCAAAAAAAACATGCAAATATGAAGACAAAAAAGATATAATCAATTTTGAACATAGAGGTGACACTGCACTTTGCAAACAAGTTAGAAAAGGGCAAACACAAACAGAAATAAGAAACAACAGTAATGTCTTGAAAAAAATTTGCGACAGATGCTATTAAATTGGCTATAATTAGAAAAATACCAAAAATGCCACCAAATGAGCACTTTTCTTTGCGACTTAGGTTGGTACAAAAGTTGCTTCGTAGTATTACACTACGCTGGGCTAGCGTAAATACAAATAATTCAGGAGACTAAAGATTCGAAAATTCAGACCACCCAACTAAGAGTCAAATCACTTAACATTGCATTGAACCTCTGCTGCATTGATTATACAAACTAATTTTATACAATGGGCTGTATTTGAGCTGATACATCATAGCTCACACTATTTGACAATCTATTTGACACTTTAGTTGGAAACACTGGACTGCTCATTTAACACAATCTTAGCTCAAGTAAAAATAATTTAAGACAAAGGCCAAGAGGAGCTTCGCCACACTATCAATACAAAAAAAACATCATTGCGTAAGAAGATTGTCTTTTTCCATTCACTGTCTTTTTGCAAGAAGAAAGAAGCTTTCTCAAAACTACACCTACAAAATCGGATGATTTTCAGAAACAGGCTTACAAAGAATTGGGAATCATTTATGCCGAATCATAAATGGGAATCATTTATGCCGACATTGTGAACATAAACCGAAAGAGTTAAGTCGAAAAAATAAACACAGAGTCAAAGCGGAGCTAGCGTAAAGACAATTAGATGAAAATCAGAACATCGAAAACGTTTTTTTTGGGACACAAAATCAAAATAATTTCAGAAAAACAGCCAAAAAACACAACTTGTGTTGAATAAGATGAAACAGCAAAAAAAACACGAACCCCTGACATAAGGGAACAGAGACAAGCGCCTTACCTTCAGAACAATTGGAAAAGTCTTGAAGTTGCTAAGGTTCACTAATACAGCAACTTCACAATTTCTTACAGATTTGAAAGAAACGTCGTTTACGGAAAAAACATGTCCGGTTCCCAATACAAAACAGTTGCTCTCGCGAGTATAATAAACATTAATCAAAATCAAAATCAGACTAATTAAATTAACAAATTACTGATTTTCAATAATAGTAAAACCCATGATAAAAACATCCTACCACATATACAAACGAAGTTTGAAAAAACGAAAAGTGAACCGACAGAAACTTGGACAAAAATCAGAATCCAGAAAAAAACCGACGGGAATCCGAAAAAGTAACAATACTTTCTCAAACTTTTTGTTGAAAACACAAGCAAAATGAAAGAGGAAAATGAGCATGAGCGATATAAAATTTACCATTCCCACTTATTACCCATTCTGTGAACAAAGTTATTGAAAGGAAAAAAATCTAGTACCCGAACGCAACACCCTTGCTAATAATCTTAGCATTAATCAGCTTGTCTCAAAGTTATTTTCAACTAACTTTTGTGCCCAAATGAAAAACCTTTTTCGGAAAAAAAACATCTTTCAAGCTTCAAGGAAAAAATATTGCCTAAAAGCTCCTTTCACTGTCAAAAATCTGATATGCTTGAGACGCTCTTTAAAAAACTAATTCAATTTAAGAAAATTGGGACAAACAGGTGTTTTTTTTTATTCCGCTGTTCATTAAGAAAATTTGAAAAAAAAAATCAATAGTCACACCGCCAAAATGTATTTTGAGCGTGAACAAAATTTTCTTGAAACAAAAGACGCAAAAGAAACTAGTTAACCAAAAGAACTATTTTAAATCGTTCATTGACACATGATGAAACTTCTTACGAAACTGCCCCCCCCCCCATACTGACTCCGATTGTGTAACCGACAAACTCAATAGTTTCAATAGGGAACCCTACTTTCGCCAACTCGAGACCAAACCTCGAGGAAAGAAGCATTACCCAATAGGCCAAAGAAGCTAGAAACACGGCATAGAAAACAAAATCAAAAAATCTCATCAAAAATTTGGAGCTAAGGGCAAACAGTTATGAGCGTAAATTTACTCCAACATTTAACTTTTGAGTTTACCCGGATTTATTTTGATGAAAGATAGTAATGCGCTCCCGGCTTTGTCAAACAATTATCTATATTACTCCACAAGCAACAGACAAAAAAAAGTGTCAATTAACCCAAGGAATCGGGAAAAAATGATAGCCTTTTTTTGAAAAACTCAAATTTTCGAATTTCAAAAATAAATATGGCGGTTAAAAAAAAAACAATTTATGATTGGCAATTTCATGATAAAATTAACCCCAGTTGAGAAAAATAAATCAGTAAAACAATTTTTTTCCCTGGTAAATCTATTTATTAAAATCCATTATGGAAACTAGAAGCCGTTCACGTTTTTTCGGGCCACTTCCGGTTCCACATATAGAGAGCTCAGTTTGCCTTCCTTTTAGCAAATGAACTTGATTTGATTTGAATAAGAAATCATAAGTAAAACTGCAAAAGATCAAATTGGGTTGAACAAATTTTTAGTCCCACTCCATTAAAGCAGTGATTTTCGTATTTTGGTGACCAATAATTTGTTGTGTATATAACCAGTGGATCGATTCGAACTTATTTGGCTAGACCCCCCCCCTCCCCCGATTAGACGAAACCCTTTAAAAATATATCCATCTATTCTTACCGGTTTCTCTGACGATGGTCAAACGCATGCAGTTGAAACTGATCATCCACATCGAACCCGAAGCGACTCGACTCCTCACTGACGTCCACCACTCTGTCATTGGCCCAAGTGTCGAATACGAACTGCTCATAGCCTACTGATGACGTCATATTGTGGCACTTGAGGACTGCGTTGCTGCACTCTTCGCATCTGTGCCCAGTGTCTTCACAATAATGTGCAACTGTGGCTAAAACAAAAAATGATATAATTTTCATTTATTTCTCAACAGAACCCGAATTTATTCTACGTTGAGAATCAGCACAACTTTTTCATTCGATGACTGGCGTCTTTCTTTAGGCCAAAATGAAGTCTGGGCTCACTTGATGCATTAGGGTAATATTGAGGAGATTTCTCAAGGGTAAGACCTCTATTGTTTCGAAATGGTGCCTAGTGCGAGCGTTACTCAAAGGGTTAAAGTTTGTGATTTAATTATCTTAGTGCTGGTGCTGTAATGAAGATTAGGACCATTTATCCACGGGGGAAAGGACCAACACAAGGGCTGTACAGCTTATCACGGCGAACCGCTGCTGTGCCCCTGTTTAAGAACTACATGCAATTTTTTTGGTTATTTTTCTGGGCTGGGTAATGTTGCTTCACCCTCAAGCAACGAGCACGAAATGTTATGCAGAGATCGAAAAAAAATAATAATATTTTTACTACAACTCGCAACAAGTAATCCTGACGTCGGTTCGCAGCATGACCAAGATATACGATGATAACATATGTCGTCCATGACTGAAATCCAATTTTAGACTATTCAAATATAACTTGAAGTTTTAAAATGTCTGTTTTAAAGCTATTCACGTGAGAACATTTATAAAGATCTCTATCAAAACAGTCTTTTCTTTTCACTAGACGACTCAATAACTAAAATACTTGCTGCCTTTTCGACTGGAAAGATGCACTCTAGAAATCTAAACAGGGAGAGAATGAGAAACGTGTACACTTACTATTACTACTGCTCCTCATCCCTACAATAGGCTGGTGGTCTGCTGAAAATGGGGACAGTTTAGACAATACACACACACAAACTGTTTCGTTAGTTGCCGCAAGCGCACATACAACAGGAACTAAGATTTTCAAATTTAGATTTTGAAACACGAAAAACACTATTTGAACACAGGCGAAGCTGAACATCGCACCACTTGCGATTCAAAAATGACTAAAATTGAAATCAAATGCTAAAAAAATCCCAAAATATCCGGAACAAAATTACCTGCACCATTAAAAACTTTACAAAGAGCTTTCCGAATGCTAGAAAGAAGTCGAACTTTCAAATAAACTCCTTTCTGTGGGAATTAAGTCAGCACAAATCAGTAGACACAAAAATCTAACGTAGCCTAAAATTTCCAAATTGCAAAGAAACAGGTTCCATGTGGGCTCTGTCGTCTCAAACATGAGTGTTACAGCAACTTGGAAGAAAGCTGAAACTTCAAATTCAAAAAAAAATCGGGCTACGGGAATCAAGCCGAAAAAAATAGGCAGACATACGATAGCCCAAAAACTCAAGTTTGTTAAAAAAAAGGTACCGGTCGGATTTAAACCACAGAACTGTGCTGTATCAAGCAAGCCCTATGGATGGTTGACTGAATTTGAAGTTATAATCAGAAACCATGCATTCGAAAAAAAATCGGTTCGAAGTTTTTTTTTCAAACTGAAAGTTTTTGTGTTTCTAAAACAGCGCGTTAAAAACGTGTTTGAAAAAGCCTTTCATCGTGTCACTTTCTTCAAATTCAATTCAATAAGCAAATAAGCCGACAAAAATTAGGCCGAAATCAATTAAGCCTCCAAAAAAAAACTTTTTTTATCTGAATTTTTTTACATGTAGATCCAGTAATGCACTAACTCGGTGTTAAACGTACAACGTGCTGAAAAAGGAGATCTTGAAATTAGGAATCAGCCTGTGAACAAAGTTTTTTACGGGCAAAAAGTCTAGTATCCGATTACAATACCCTTGCTTATAGGAAGGGTAATAATCATTTGAAACACCGAGGGCGAAGCTGAGCTTCGAAAAACTTGCGATATCTAAATTATTATAAAATGCTAGAAATATAGAAAAAAAAGAATAATTTTTGTCTTCTAGCAAAAAAACTGAAAAATAATGTAATTGATTACGCATTTTTTTAAATAACCTACTGAAATTATCAGAAAAATGTGATGAAAAAATTGCCAGCATAGCAATAACAGAAAAAAAAAGATTTAATTCAAAACGTAATAACGTCAAACACTCAATAACGTCAAACACTCAATGTCAAACAACTCAAACACTCAATGGAAGAAATGTTTTTCGAACTTTTCCAAACTGAAGCTTTTGAATGAAACTAAAAAATCACCAAATTTAAAAAAGGGATACAAGATGATACACAAAAAAAAGATATCCAAACAGGTGAAACGAATTAGCCAATATATTATTTTCTAATAAACTGATTCAAATGTATCATATTTTTGATACCATAAGATTTTTTATCGCAGTTGCATTGCAGCAATATAAAATTCAACTGCTGCAACTGAGTTTGTAGCTTTGAAAAAAAAAGTTTTTAAAACTCACTTAATTTATCAAAATTTTTGGATCTATCAAATTTCTACGCTCAAGAGGAAAAAATTGTAGTTGAATCCGAAATTGTTCGATAAAGTCTTAAAACGCTATTTTATACGTCATTGCATAAGCACGCGTCTTTCGCTATTTCAAAACTTTGAGTCGGATTTAAGGTTGAATCGAAAATCAGGACTCCAAAAAACAATCGGCGTGAAAAATAAAGCCAAAATTCGACTGTTATAGCCCTAAATATATCATTTCTTTAAGCGGGAGTAAACTCGGCGTTTGAATAACAGAACGGTGATAAAGTCGAAACGAAGTGAGACGAAGATCAATGAGCAAAAAAAAATCTAAAATATAGTAATGAAAGGTACGATGGGAATTCAATCGCGGACTTTATAAACCTCAAGTACGCACTTTGTCTATAGGTAATGTGCATGCTTGAAGTCTTTAAAGTCCGCGATTGAATTCCCGCCGTACTGGAAATGAACTGAACTTAAAAAGAAACCAAACGTCAAACAGCGATAAAAAAAATCATATTTAAGCGTGGCGAATTTGAAGACTTTTTTCCTGAACAAAAAAAAACATGATGACTACTTTTTTTGTTTATAATAAAGTTTATTTTGTTTTGTTTTCAAACAACTTATAGATTTAATTAATAGAAAAATTTGGTTGCCGATAACGAGACACTTGCTCTGAGACACTTGCTCTCACAAATATACTCAGACAATTACCATTTTTATCCATTTTCATGATATACACTAGAACCTCCTAGTTTTATATCGTGTAACGATATCATTTTCGGAGAATTTGTTAGAAAAACAGAGTTAACTTAAGCAAACACGCATTGACCCAACATACTCCGTTTTTGAGGGAATGTCTTTATTGCCGATGAGAAGGAAGCATTGGCGTCTCTGGACCCTAGCACTTGCTCTACTGGTGTTCCCTGGACCAGACACCAGTCTGGGTAGAGAAAGTTGGGAACTGTGAAGTCGTTGAATATTTGCTCGTTCATGCCGGGCAACAGAGTGCAGTCTGCTCCGACGCCGGATGCAAGACGAAGGGTTTCCACTAGATCCAGGGGACCTAAGAGGAACAATGGATAATTCACTAAATGATAAATATTTAAGGTGGCGTTATGAGATCACTTGGAGTTCGTCAGATCGATCCTCTGCCATGGCAATGATATTGCCCGAGGACGACCTCCAGCTTCACGTCTACCACAGTTTGACCAAGTTTCGGCTTTTAATTGATTATCTGCACTTCGCGAAACAAAAGATAGGAGGCCAAATATTTTAGTCAGCGAAGACTTTTTAAAAATTGAGTTTATGCTAAAAGCTTATTTAAAAAATCCTGTCTGCATTAAAATCCAATCTACTACACGCAGGAGTCAAGCTAAGTTTGAGAATTGAACATACCAGCATCTGACTGTTTCTGTTCTTCCGTCGACTGCAATGATGAAACTACTGCAGCTACCGGAATTTCATTCTTCATTCCAAATGGCACGTGATACTGTTCATACTGCGCAGTAGACATTCTCAACATCTTCGAATCACCTGTGTACGATGACATGTAGGCCATTGACATGGCTGCAAGCATGAACAAAAGCGGAAACGCAATTTGTGTCAATAATAACTTCGGGTTCTTAGCAGTAAGAATCAGTTTCTTCTTTGACAAGGCTACGAACTGGTTTAGATACAACGAAGGTCCGGAGACTCTTTTCAAATTAGAAAAGGGCATATCAGTTGAGCACGCAATGCTAGGCTGCGAGATCACAACATCGGGTAAATTAGCAGCATGCGGTTGAGGTTCGTTGTAACTTCCGTCACTCATGTACGATTCATCGTGGAGAACTGAATTGTCACCTTGGTTCTCTTCAACTCTTCCATTAGCATGGCCCATGTTGTGTTCAGGATGATGTTCATTGTCCTCCGTTTGATTCGAGAAACTTTCGTTTGGATCCTGGTCTGGGTTCTGAGACAATCGGTTCGTGTTTCTCAGGTTCCCTGCCGACTCGCAAATTTTGAAAAACACTTCTTCTAAGCTTGTATCTCTTAAACCGAAGCTTGTTAGGCCAAACTGAGATAAGTTCTGTGTTAACTCTTTCAGCAGGTTTTCAAAATTCGATGTTTCTACAAACTCTCTTGGCAATATATACTCCACATCAGTTTGAGTAACCTTCTGCAACGTTGCTGCTCCTATGAACCGTCTGACAAATTCTGTAACTTCTCTTTTGTTAAACTGGCGAACTGAATCAGAATAGGATGAAGACCCAGCGCTACCATGCATCTGCCTATGTAAGGTCAAGTGATATCCGGCACCTAGACGATTCAAAAGGTATATCGGAGTCCCTACACATCTCAAGACACCTCCCGAAATCATAGCTATTCTGTCTCCCAACATTTGAGCTTCATCCATGAAATGCGTCGACATTAGAATCGTGTGATTGTCTTTGTACTTGATTAAAAGATCCCAGATGGCTCGTCTCGCTTGTGGGTCAACATTACTCGTCGGTTCGTCGAGAATGATCAGTTTCGGATCTCCTATGAATGTCATCGCCACACTTAGCTTCCTTTGAACTCCACTCGATAGCTTCCGCACTAACGTATGTCTGTCTGTAGGCAAATCCATGTCATGCAACAGCCTCTCGACTTCTACATTTATTTGCTCTTTAGACGCACTTGGTAATTTTAAATTAGCAAACAGGTACAAGTGCTCCTCGACTGTTAAATTATCAAAGAGTACATTGTGTTGCGGACACATTCCCATCTCCTGTCGAATTGCATCCATTTGGAACCTGATATCTTTATTGTAGATCTTCGCTGTTCCGTGAGAGGGTGGCTGCACCCCGCATAGAATTGACATCGTAGTTGATTTTCCGGCCCCATTATGTCCGAGCAATGCTGTAATTTGACCCTCGTACATGTTCAAAGTCAATCCACGTAGTGCGTATTTTCCAGCTGACTTGTACTTCTAAAATTTGAACAAATATTTTCACATGGTCAAATTCTATCAAATCAATTCGCAAGTAAGCAAAATAGTTGACACCGGGAATAACTATTAAACCCAAAAGACCGAAAATTATGTAAGCCAATCAGAAACCAAAAATTAAACAACTTTGGATTGTTGATGGGCTAAAAAGTTTGGAACATTCGGCCACAAAATAACTACAAATATTTACATCGATACAATTTTGTAAGGCGTGGAAAACTGTTATCTCAATTCATACCTACACCAATGATGAGTGGCAGAAATTAACAAAATGACAATTTGGCATTTCGAGGAGCCCAAGTGTAAACTTAGGAAGATACTGAAATGCGAATGCTAGATATCCTGACTAGTTTAGTTAGCCGTTTTTGACGAATTCTTATGTTGAGTCAAACCAAAAACTCGCTCATCCAACAGTGCTTCGGAATTTTTTGACACAGAGGCAAAGCGAAGCTTCGCGACACTTGCGATACAAAAAAAAACTTTGCATTAAAAAAAATTGGAAAAAAGGGAAGTCAATTTTTTCAAAAAATTAAGCTGAACAAAAACCATGAAAAAAGTCATTTTCCCAATAACAATTCACTTGAAGATGGAGATTTAAACAGACCCAGTTTTTTGGCAGGTGGTACATCCTCAAATTCAGTGTACAATAGCTCCATCAGGAAAAATTAAGGTTTCAACGTAAAAAATGGATGCAGTAAAATAATACCGAATTATTCCTAGGCGCGAAAACAGACCACTAAACTGTCGGAGATAAGTCGTCGCTTAGTCGTCCTCAGGTTCAAGAATTTACGTTTTTAAGATACAAAATACCTGGCACGTGAAGTGAAACCTGTGCAATTTCATCATGTGCTCGAATTGGAAAAGAAAGTTTGTGCTTCTAATAAACTCTCCAGATTCACAGAAACCGGATTTCAATTAAAGAAGATTCGATTTAGCATTTCGAGGAGCCATAGTTAATACTAAGGAAGATACTGAAATGCTATCTACGAATTTTGAGAATCTTGTTCAACGAGTTTTTTAGGGCAGTTCAGTGGATTATGTATTATCCAATCGGAACCCAATAAACAATCTCCCCCTAAATCAATTTAGGGAGGTGATAGTTCTTTTTGTTTACAGCGTTCATGCCAGCCAATCAGAATGCAGCATTTTGCATGTTGGCCTTACTGCTTACATGTTCTATTCAACTCTAGGGGGGGGGGGGGGGTCGCTCACATGGTTAAGCTTGAGGGGAGATTATTCACTTGGGTTCAAATCGAGTAAGTTTACTAACCTTGGACAAAGACTTAATAGCCACTCCTAGCACCAAATCATCCGGCTCAGTCTCAAACAAATTCCTATCGACCGGGTTTGAGTAGGGATCGCATCCGAGATAGCAACTGCCACCCCCATTCAACGCCTGGGAGGATGCGAGGGAGTGTTTGTCGTCTGTTTCGCTGTCTGTGCCTCCCCCGCCACACAGAATGCACTGCATGGACACTTCTGCGTGATCCTGTTTGGATGACCAGTAGGACTTCATGAAGGGAAAGTACCAGGGCAGAGGGATGCCATAGGGTCCTAAACAAACCAACGCTTATTACATAACTATACCCCGAAAACTTTGTCAAACTAGGGTCTTTATAAGGAGTGCTCGGAAAATCAATCTGTCAACCGAACCTTAAAAAAAGTCGACAAGTTTGAATTTTTTTGAAAATCCCCCTCGAGAAAGTTCTAGATCCACCCCGTGAAAAGCATATTAGACCTTTTAACGTTTAATGTAGTAACGAATGTCCTGCCCCACGGAGGGAGAGGATAGTTAAATTGATCCCTTTCCGGATCTACTTAACAACCCCCCCCCCCCCCCCTCCCCCCGATCTCCCATGGTATCTATTAAAGAATTGTCAACCCTATAAACCAATTTAGCACTAGAGCATTAATTATATTTCGAACTTTGCTGCATTTATGTGTGGTCGAAAATTTGACTTATTTAATCTACTTATCAATAAGATTAGTTGAGCTTCCGTTTTAAATGAAAATCCAGGGATCTACTTAACAATCTCCACCCCTTTCAAGGAAGGGGGGAGATTGTTAATTAGATCAAAATGGTCGATTTTTCGACCAATCAAAATGTAGCAAAATTAGAATTCTCCATAGAAAACTCAAGTGTAGTTACTGTATTTATTTGTAGGGGTGGATATTCTTAAGTAGGTACCATAGGGGGCGAGATTGTTAAGTAAATCCAAATCCAGATTTTCTTTCACTGGAATTAATTATAACAGAAAAGTCCCTTGCCCAAATAAAAAAATCGATCCTTTCCCATGTGTTCAGCCAAATAAATTTAAACTAAATTAACAACATTAACCCAATTCAACAAACCGAATCAATTCCCCTAGCACACCATCTCTGGTGAGGTACAAAAAAAGTGCGCATAAATTCCAGTGGAATGAAAGCAGTTTTGAATTTCCAAGTTAGTTGAGAGCCGTTTTCTCTTTTTTTACTTGACCTAAATGTAGGGCAAAATTTGAGTTCAGCTTGAAACTTTCTTAGCTAAAATGAGCAAAAATTACAGCGCTTACTGCATTAGCGCCCGACGCAATCGTTATCTTTTTTTTCCAATTCAAGTAGTGTTAAGCTTAATGGTATTTCATGAAAAATTCAGTTCAACGGACAAAGTAAATTCCATTCACTCCGCAATTTTATAAATTATTCTTTTCACATTGCTTTTAGCCGCTTGCTCTATTATGCAATTAAAATTTGTAATAAATTTACAAACATGAGTTGACTACATTTTTATCAGCGGGATGGGATTCATTCAAGCATGAAATGCATTCAGAATAAATTAACACGAGACGTAAAATAATATGTCAACAAAATAGTTGCTCGACAACTTTAAGTAATTAAGTGTTAATGAACGAAGTGAACGTTCTTATATAGTTCGATTTTAGATGGATTGCTTCTGATGCAAGCGTCCAAAAAATAACCCTAACAATTAATTTTTTACAGGAATCCACAAGAAGTTAGACATAATCAAATTGTGGAGATTTGTTGCATAACCTTATGAAAATATTATCTAGCCATTTACTCTCTAGATTTATCATTTTTTGCGGTTAACCGACCGACCAATCATTACAATAAATGCGCCTTATGTCATCGATGGACACATGTAAGGTCCTATTCAAAGGCTTGATATACCCAACATCCGTCATATTTCAGAACAGAAGCACCAATTACTGTTCTTAACTTGACCAGCTATTTACGTTCGATGAATTCTCTAAAGTAATTTTAATTGCAGTGGGGTATCAAGTTAACATCCCTCTCCCTCCCCATATTTACGCCAAAATAAGATCTTTGCTTGTTAACTGGTCCGCTGTAGGTGTTATGATTGATTATGATGAAACTTGTTAACTTGGTTGACGATGGATCTTGTAAGCTTGAATTGAAGGCAGTCGATTCGCTAATAGGTACAAGACTTGCTAATGCATAATGCTGTTGAGTATGCTGTTGACCTATCTTTACTGACCTGGTCTGATGGCCTCGATGTACCATGCTAGGAATGCATACACGACTGAGTCCACGATGAGCATGAGCATGGCCTTGAGGGCTGAGAAGTTGTCGCCGTCGGAGGGGGAGGAGTTGAGGTTGTGCCACTGGATGCCCTCCTTCTGGATCTCATAGATGGTGAAGTATTTCACGCCCATCGCCATCGGCGTCACAGGAATCAGACACTGCAATCAAAATTAAAAGGCTCACATTTGCCCACCAAGTCAAAGAGTAGTTCAATTTCACTAGTCATTCCTGGTTGACTAACCCTTAAAAGTTTTCAAAAGACGCCCATAATAATTTTAAAGGGGTCAACGCACTCCAAAGAAGCAGTTTTTAGGTCAAAGCTTTCTAAATAATGCTTATAAAATGGCATAAAATCTACCTAACATGAATATATTAGGTGTTATGAAAGGCTAGGTCTTCCAAAAATTTAAACTCAAAACTTTTTGCTAAACAATCAATCTAAATTTTATGGACCCAACTACCATATTTGTGGGCAGAATTGCTTGGACACCTCTTTGCAGTTATTATGGACATCTGCTCTACTCACCACAATGGACTTGATGGCGGCGGATATGATCTGTTTGTTGTAGGTCTCCACAATATGTATGAAAGTGAAGGGCACATGTAGGAACACAAGGAGGATGCCTGTGAATGCAGACGCCACTTGACTGTTGTTAAAGATGCACGAGATGAAGAAACTACAACACAAACACAACCAGAATAAAACAAGGACGCGGCTGCGTCGAAAAAAAATCGAACAAAATTCGAACTTGTCGAAAAAAACTAGGTCTATTGAAATGCATTAGTCTAAATTTGAAACAAAAACGTACCCAAACAATAGAAGACAAAATTAGCATCGAAAGAAAATCTATCAAAGCCGAAAATACCTTATCAGAAACCCTTAAGGACAAAAAAATCAAAAAATGTATTAAGTACCGTCAACCGCAACACACACAAACTTTATTCGCGCGTCAAATGAAACAATATGATGCCACTAAGCCGACACAGTATTGGTCGAAACCTATTGAGCTGAAAGAAAAGTAACTAAAAAAGCCGAAAAAAAATTCAAAGAAAAATTAAAAAGCTAATAGGTCCCCTGAACCTAAAACACAAACACACAATTTGTCGAGCTGCGCAATAAGAGGCCACTAATCCGATAAATTATAGGCCGAAACCTATTAAGCCGAAAAAAAAGAAATGAAAAAAAAAACAAAAGAAATTCCATAGTGAAAAACCATTAAGTCCCCCTCACCCTCTAAGCACACACACACACACAAAAAAAACTTTTTCGCTCGTCGAACGTCGTAAAATGCGTCCACTATTCAAATGAAATATAGGCCGAAACCAATTAAGCCGAAAACATTTAAAAGCCGAAAAACAATTCAAAAAAATCAAGTTTAATAAAAAGCTATCAAGTCTCTCTCAACCAAAAACACACACACACAAACATAGCCAATCAAAGATTGGAAAAGAGTAATGAAAGCAGGTAAACATAAAAAACACTGACTTTCTTGAAAAAATCCCAACTTTCGAATTTCAAAGAAAAAAATAGATACCCTTCAAGATCTTTGAAATTCTAGAACTATTGTATATTGGCGCTTTTTCGATAACGCTAACTTAACTTGAGAAAACTGCATCAACAGCTTAAATTTGTATTCCGCTGGAAATCTAAAATTTAAATTCTTCTTTCGAAACTAGAAATCGTTCACGTTTTTTTGCGCCATTTCCACGTTCGTATTTGGAGAGTCACTATTTACGTCACTTTCAGCAGATGAATTTCAATTGAACTCAAAAAATGCCTAAGTGGATTCATAAATTCATCAAAATGTATGAACGCACATCTGTAGTTATTAGAGCATTTTACAATTTTTTCCTGAAAAAAATCACCAAGACCTATATAGTGTTCACTATATCATCAAGTTTTCACTATGTTCTTTAATGTTCATAGCTCTTCCTCCTCCTTAAAATACATACATGCACATAAAAACAAATCACTCGTCAAAAGACGCAATATGAAGCCATTAAGTCTCTAAAACTTGGGCCGAAATCCATCAAGCCAAAAAAGGCGAAAAAAATTTGGCCTTGAAAAACTTGAGCTATTATTTATTAGATTTTGTTTAGAAAATGCCTTAAGTTTATTACGGGAAGAAAAGTTTAATACCCGATTGCAATACCCTTGCTTATCGCAAGGGTAATAGTAATAACATTGAACATTATTCGAAGGAGAGCGTATAAAAATGTGTCGCTTTCCACACGCGTCGCTTTCCATTAGATAAGCCGTTCGTTAATATAATCAAAATAGCTGCAAATGGTAATACCAATCCACTTAGCAAGGAGCACAAAAAAATAGTTACGTTTTTTTCACTTTCCACTGAAAATTACTGATTGACGATTTACTTAATTGTCTCGATCGCCATTAGGGATTGAAAGAAAAAAAACGGTTAGTCAGATACCAAAAATAAACGTCAGATAAATTCGAATGATAAATCATATTGAAGCCCTTTCAGTGGTTATTCGGATGCTAAAAAATAGAAATGCATGGGAAGAAAACCAAATCTGAAATTTTCGTGACTTAAATTTAGCATAGAGCAGATAATTTAGCGATGAGGGAAAACTTCTTTCGCGATCAGATGTTTATTTTTTTATCGCAGATACAAGCAAAGTTTAACAAGGATAGCCGGTTACTGTGCAAATAGCAGAGGATATTTCGACCATAGTCTTTAAAAATACAAAAAAAAAGTTTTTTTTCTTCAAATTATAGTTTTTTTCTGCGTGATCTGATGAAAGGATCTGACTGAAAACTATAATTTACGACTGTGCTGCTGCGCTGGCAGAGTGACCCGCTTTGCTTGTGGCTCCAACCACTCCACGAAGAGGCGAAGGAACTATGACGTAGGATCTGTTTTTTCAGCAGATTTTGATTGTCTCAAAGAAAGCTTGTAGGGGTTCAGGTTCAGTCAAGAAGGGTACCATAGCGAAGCCTTTTCAGCCTTCATTCGGATTCCAACAAAACTCAACGTTGTTCAACTGATGATATTATCAAACTGGAGACTGAATTCCTTATCTTATTCTTCTGGAATTTTTTCTATTATCTATTATTGACTTCTGTAACTGGATCTCCTCTCATTAACAACTTTTCTTATTTTTTTATATCTTGATTTTAAAGTTCGCGTGGTTGGAAAAATACGTGCTTCTTGCATAGCTACCGGCTATTTTTGTATAGATTAGAATTATTATGAACATACCAAGTAATAAGTGTGCTCCCGACGATGAGGTATATCATAGATGTATCAATATCGTTGAGAATCTATTTAGCAATTCGAGGAGCCACAGTTTATACTGCAGAAGATACTGAAATGCAAATTTAGGTCAACTTTACAAACAATTCTTCACGAGCTAATAAGGAGAATTCGAGCTTTTATTCGATCAGGGTTATATGTCAAAACATTTGAAAAACAATCAGAAAGAAAGAAAAAATTCCTTATATGCAGTTGTAAATTTACTCTTCAGGTTTTAATGTTTTTCAAACGTTTGCAAACTCCATAAACTGTTTTAAAAAATTCTGAAAAAATGTATGGAGTAGGGGGTATCTTTTGATGTAGTATTTTAGTCTCATATTGGGCTGGGCTTTCGAAAATTTTTTAAAAAATCTTTGATAATTTTTGAAAAAATCATAACAAACGTCACATCTCGAAAACTAAGAGCATTTGAGCAGTCACATTTGGACGCAAAAATTGCAACATCGAATCTGTGAGTTACCTCACAGTATCCAACTACAAGCTTGGGAGTTTCAAATCTTTATAAATTTTTAAAATTTAAAATTCTGAAAAATTAAACAGAAATCATAAGACATGTCATATCTCGAAAACGACAAAAATTTGAGCAATCATATTTGGAGGAAAGATTCGCAACTCCTAAGACAGCCCCCAACTACGGTTAGAAATTTCGAAGAAAAAAATTTAAATTTGAGTTTTCTGAAATTTTTTTTGAAAAAATCACAACACACGTCATATCTCGAAAACTACAAAGATTTGAACAGTAATATTTGGTAAAAGATTTGACAACACTCAACTACAGACTTAGAAAATTGAAAATTTGTGAATTACTTTTAGATCTGAGTTTTCGGTACACTTTTAAAAAAATCACAAAAACCATCGTATCTCGCAAACTGAAAGGATTTGGGCATTCATAATTCGGGCATTGATATCGCATCCCTCAAGGAAACCCTGATAGCAGCCCACTATTGGGTTGCTTATTTGAAACTCGGGAAAATAACCACTGAATTCAAATTGGAAAATCGAAAAAAAATTCTTAACCAATATTATATACGATATAGCTTAAATGTGAAACAATTCTTTCCAGCATGCAAAAATAATAACTTGAAAAATCTTAAACGTGGCAAGATAGTGAAGCCCGAATTTAAACATATAATAAATTAGCATGCCGGAGGATGCTTGCCTCCAACATCAAAACAAAACGAGATACCCATTTGGACGACGTCCAGTGTCAAAACGACGTTCAAGTAACCCACAAATGTGGTATGCCCTATATTTCCCGTAGGTGGCCAACGATACTGGACCGTGGACGAGACGAAACAAACACAATCAAACAAACATTCAACTGCTCGGAGATGAAGGATTAACAAAAACGAAACGAAACCCGCTGCCGATGAAGGCGACGAGGCCACAACAACGACCACACAAGTCAGAAAAAAGTTTTGAGACACTAACCAGAAACATATCATGGCCACGCAGAATATGGAGAAGAACATGTGAAGCACCAGTGGGTTGCTCTGGGGCAACAAGTTCCCGAAGTGGATCAACAGCACCAGAAGCAGCAGTGTCACTTGCATGTGTAGAAAGGCTGTGAAGAACCAGGCAGCCCAGTGAACAGTTCGAGTTAGTCCCATCATGCGCATGCTCTAAACAAAACATCACTCGGTTTCGAAATGCAGTTCATTATTTTGAGAGCAAAAGAGGTGACCTGGCCCAAGCTTGAAGTGTAGTTATTTATTGTTTTCGCTCCATTTGAAGTATCGCAACTTAATTATTTGTCAAATCTTCTTAAATAATTTAGTTTTCAGAAAAACTTGGATGGAATGAATACCCAACAGGATACAAACACATAGAACACAACAAACTTAGACTTAAATTTGGAAAAACATCAGAGAAAGAGCTTGAAAACAGCTGAAACATAGCCAACACAGTTGGAAAAGAGTCAATGAACGCAAGTAAACAGAAAAAAAACACTGGCAATCTCAACTTTCCAAGACAAATATATGGGCCTTAACGATCTTGTAAATTTTAGAACCATTTATGATTGACATTTTGTGATAAAATTAGCCCAATTTGTGAGAACTGCATCAATAGGTAAACTTTTTATTTCGCTGGGAAATCTGATATTTAAATTCCATTTTCGAAGTTTGAAGTCAACCACGTTTTTCGTGACCAACAATTTCCCTGTTCGATAGTGGTGTCTGCCTTCCTTTTTACAAATGAAATGAACTGAACTTAAAAGAAATAAAAAGTCAAACCGCGAAAAAGTAAATTTGAGCCTGAACAAGTTTTAGACTTTTCCTGAAAAAAATCATCGTGACCTAAATAAGAGTCTAAACTTCGTTCATCGACTCTTAAAAATGCTTCTCAATATCCAATCAAACGTAAATCGATAACAACAATAACTTCTTGCTGTAGCAAGTACCACACAAAGTATGACAACATATCATCGCAAAAAGAGTACACACATTTTCGAAGAGAAATAGACGAGGATGGTGGGGCTGGTTCTTAACCCAATGAAGAAAAAAAAACGCATATATTGAAGGGTACTACCCTTCCAATACCCTTAGTCACTAAATTAGTCAGAATATCTAAAAATCATAGCGACTTGGTGTAATTAGATTTCATTTTAGGACAGATTTACATCAAAACTTTCGTCTCTTTGATCTAATTAAATCCCGACTAATTACTTGATTAATTAGGTGACAGGCAAAAGTATCCCATACCAATAGATATATAATAGAGCTAATGGTAAAAGACTTTTTTCTAGGGACTTCATTTTGATTTTCAACCTGTTAATGGAGTCATAATTGAGAAAACTTTGATAAGGAAACACAACGCAAAGATATATTATTACACACATAGCACCAATACAATGAACACCAATATGACAAATTTTATCTACGGCAAAAATCAACAAGGCAAAACGTTGCTTATTTTGGATGAACACGATTTCGCTAAAAAACTAGACACAAAAACTACCCCTCACAAGCGAAATGCAAAACCGCGTTCCCATATATGTCCAATAATTCTTATAACTTGGGAGTAACCATTAATTCTATTGATTACAAACAAAGCCATGAGTTTAACCCCGGTTGCGTAGAAGCAAACTAGCTGGTTAGTCAGCTGAAAGAAATAGCAAAATCCCTAACCAATCCTGTGAACCAGTTGATAACAGCAAGCCTCAAGACACTGAACGATAAACTGGCAACTTAGCTTTCACTTCCTTCACGTGCAGCCTTGACAAGAACCCTCAACCGGACTTGAACAATTCTTGATAAATATTTGCATTTTTGTCAGATGAAAATGGAAAAGAGGACAGCGAGAGATTCAATTTTTTCGGGAGATGGAAAATTTAAATGCTCTTCACGTCCACAGCAATGTTTAGCTTTGTGACGGAACGTTTAAGATATGACCGGCTCAACTTTGTCAATTGTACACAGTACATATCCATATTGGCGGCTTTTACCCCCTGATTAGCATTATTGGAGATGTCGTACCCGAAAAAATTCTCACTTCGAACAAGCTTCCTTGAATACATATTCATCCGAAACATAACGTTGCTATTTTCATTTATCCCAAAAGCTTCCATCGCAAACTTTCAGAATTAAGTTTAAAAAACTAATAAGACAATGCTAAGCTAGCCGTAACCTTTGAAATGAACCCACCTTTAAGCTTCTTTTCCATCTCAGATGTCGAGTCTGCGTTTCCTATAACTATCGACAAAAATTGCGAAACTCCGCAAAAATTCCGATTCCCTCACCCATTACAGGGAGTTTAGGAGTCAACTTTTATCAACTTCAAACTTGATCCACCATGAATCGATCGCTTAATCTTTAGACTAAGAGTCACATTTTTAAGCATAATGTCAAGAGAGACTAGAAGGTCAAAGCTTTTTGCTTTGATAACTCAAAAGATGGGTGGATTTAAAACGTTCATTGAAATTGTCAGGCTTTGAATTGAATTTGATTTCATGCGCTTTTTGAAAAGTTAGCATTGCTTTGATCAGTTTGTTCAATTGCGGCATCGTAGGCTTAATTCCTTTGATAAGCTTATTGCGATATTTTAATTGTTTCGATTCCTCAGGTGGGATATTTTGGATTTGAGTGGACTTCTTCGTCCTGGGCTATTCTAACCACTGGGTTATTTTTGAGTGGGGTAAAAAAAGTAAAGTATAGCGTGGGATAAAAAAGTAAAGGGTAGTTTGTCATGGCTATTTATGAAAACGACTGGACAACACCGCCAGTCCACTGGGATCCAATTGCTGTAATAGAACATCAACAACTAAAAAAACAATAGTAAATCTCCGATTTTAAAAATGAAATATCTGTTGACAGTTTTTACTACGTTCACTGTTCTAAATCAGAACAAAGCCGACAGACTTTTAGTTAAAAGTAATTGAATTAAAGGAAAGCAAAAAACGAACATTTAGTTTTAAAAAATTACATCAACTCGAAGCTCTTTCAGCTTAAGAATTCTTTTTTTATGATAAAAATTTTTCTCGGAAGAAATGGACCAATATGTTAGCTTTTATTCCGATGGTAATCTAAAATTAAAACAGTTTGAAGTCATGCTTGATTTTGCCGCCATTTCCACGTTTTCACCCCGACAGCTTAGTTTTGCTTTCAATTAGCTAAATAATTTAATATTTATCCAAGTATTTTTTTTATAAATCAGAAAGCGATCCATAAAAACATTCATTCGAACGTGAAAAAATTTGAACAAGGATGGCGGTTACTGTGCATGTTGCACAGAATGTTCCGATCATAGTCGTCAAAAAAACAAGAAGATAAAGCTTTTTTTAAATTAGTTTTTCTGCATGGGATGATAAAAAAAACTGATGAAAAACTATATTTTAGACATATTGGACACTCATAATAATACAGGCAAATAAGACACAAACATTTTTTTAGAAAATTGACTAGAAAAACAAAAATAAAAAAATTCAAAAGATTTCACTTTTTGCTCTATTTTTTTGCAGAAAAATTCCAATTTTTCGAAGTTTTTGGTTTCCAGAGTGGAGCTACAAAACTCCAAGAATTAATTTTACTTGCTTAAAATTAAGTTTTTAGAGCTTAAGTTTTAAATTTCTCCTAATTAAGCTGTTGTAAGCCTGCTCGCTTGCTTCATTCGCTCGAATTAAGGGAAAAAACTTGAGAATTTCAAACCGATTTTTCTCAACACTGGGAAGCCTTTTGGAAACTTTTTAAGTGGTTCGAATCACGACTAAGAGGGCTTTCATATGATATATCACTCAGCCCAGTCCGATCATTATTTTTGGTAGATGATTTTGCGTGAAAACCAAAAAAAACCAAAACACCCGAATACAAAGTTCCTCCCCAATTTCAATGGTCGGAACAACAAGGATAGCCGGTTACTGTGCAAGTAACACAGAATTATGTTCCGACCAGTTTAAAAAATTACAACAAAATTTGTTTTTTTTTTAAATTAGTGTCGTTTTTTCGGCGTGGTGTGATACAAGAATCTGAGCGAAAAAGTAAAGCTTTGGCATTTTCAGCAGTCATTGTAAAATATGCAAATTGTAGAACAATTTTTGAAGAAAAACAACAAAAACAAAAAAATCCGTATTTTTCATCAAAAACCAGAACTAAACTTTAATTTGAGATTCTAGGGAAATTATTGGGACCACAATTAGATTGCCTCAATTCAATATGAAACGATAATTTAAACAAAAGCAGCGTGATTTGGAATGATTCATCGCTCTTACGCGTTGAACATCATAGATAAGTGGAGAGATCGCGCGGAGCCATCGAAAACTAATATTTCAAAAACTTGACATCAAAAAAAATGCGAGAACAATAGGAAAAGGAGACTGAACATATAACGCTAGGCGTTAAACTGGCTTGTGTAATTAGTTCACTATTTCTACTTTCGAGACAAAATTGCGCAATATAGGTGAGATTAAGTTAGAAGCGGAAGGAAACAGCACATGTTCACTTCAAGCATTGTGAATTGCCGTCCCACAAAGAATTTCATACTCATCTAATGAATTCGACGCAATCTTTATAACAATCTTAAACTACCTATTCTTTGTGGACAGCACAAAAAGATACTTTGAAATAATTAGGCAGATAAAAAACGGTTAATTTAGGATAGAAAAGAAGTTTCACAACTTGATAAGCAACAGTTCCCAGTTCCAGCTTGAAATATTCCAATTTAATTTTTTTTGTTATCTCTAAAAGCAGAACACAACTGATGTGATTGCTAACTAACCTTTTCAACCTACAATTGGTTGGTTTTCAGATCTCTAAAGCAATAATTATGAAATCTATTTCACCATAACAGCTCTTAAGTCTGAGGCTCTTGAAAGAAAGACTCGAACCTTGGCCACGAAATCAAATTTGGCTTCATCGTTACGACTACTCTCAAGGAGAATGGTTTTTTTTCTATGGAGGATTTTTCCTTCGCGATTTCAGGAACTCAAAGCGAGCTCGCATGTGCTCGAGTGCAGTGTCAGTAGCGGATTCGAGGAGGTGGGGAAACTGGACGTCTCTTTCTTTACCCCGCAGCGATTCGAACCCCTGACCCCTTACTACATCCATTTTAAGTCGACCGACACTTATTACTTTGAAAGAGCGTGCTAAAAGGCAACTTTGGGTAGCAGCGGTAAATTGGTTATGACTCCGCCTCTCAATCGAAAGGTCAGATGTTCGAGGCCCACCATGATCCGTGAAGCAACCTTACCCAGACAAGAATATTGCATGTATATCTTTACCAGGGGAAAAACAGCGGTACTTCGCAAAGATCTAAACAGCTCGTATGTTGGTACTTTCCCTTGAGGATGAAAAGCCTTAACTTTTTAGTCAAAAATTTCAAAAATAATGACCAAAAACGGCACTTTCGGCCCGTTTTTTAAAATAGCAGAAAAAATTCACTTTAGTTTTGGTGCAGCTTGGAAAATCAACTTATAAAATCAACTAAAAGAATTTGAAAAATCAGCCCACTACACTCGAGAAAATCCTAGATAGTGCCTAGTATCATATCATAGCTCTCACTGTTGATTTGGGTTCAAAAAGATAACTAAAAAAACGGTAGTGTCCACAAAAATCGGTCTGAAAATTTTGGCTCATAGTGGTCTGCTGAACTGAAAAAACTGCGTTTTCTCAATCTATTATAGCTATTATAAACAATATAGCCAACAGACAGTTGAAAGAGAGCCAATGAACTCAAAAATTGTTTTTTTAGAAAGTTCATTTTTCGAAAGTCAGAGAAAAAAAATAAAGCTCTTTGAATTTCGAGAACAATTCATGATCGGCAATTTTAAAAGAATATTAACTCAATTAAGAAAAATAGATCAATACGTAAATTTTTTATTGGTGACCTTTACACTTTCGCTGCTCGATATTGGAATTTCGAACTTCAAGAAATCAAAAGACAAACAGCGAAAACGTAAAGCTGAGCCTAAAAAATTATAAGACTTTTCAAAAAAACACCACGACTTATATAAGAGTCTGGACTACGTTCATCTAGTCTTAAAAACAGATTTTTTTCTGAACTAAAACTAATTTTCTACAAAAAAAATTAGTGCATAGCTGCTTACGCAGACAAAATTACTGCCAACTTTTCTTTCGATGGAAATTTTTGATCTCAGATTTGACATTTTCTAAGGCCAAATGTCTGTTTCTAATAATATATGCGCGTAGCATCTAATGTACGAGAGACTACCTTAGCATGTTTTTTGATTGAATTGATTTTGCAGCATAATTTTTAGGAAAATGAAGTTGTATTCAAATACTTGGCAAGCAAAACAATTTCCCCCACTGAAGTTTTCGAAGGCCGTCGTATAAGGCAAAAGAGACTAGCGGAATATGCGGCACATAAGAGAATAGCCGGTCTTTCTATCGGTTGTTCCACCACTTTTGAGAAAATAAAGGTGCCACCAAAAGCAGCATCAATATTTTCTACTTAGATTGGGAAAAAGTTACATTGTAGTATTACACTACGCTGCGCGAGTGTAATTAAATACCAAGCTTGTGTCAAAATCTAATTTTGGACGATTTAGCTGTGTGATTGGTTATAAAATACGGTTAACATCAACTTAATTTAAACATGACATGATTATTATCTTTTTTCCAAACTGATTTTGAGTAAACATGCCAGACATGAAACGATCTTACCTCTTTCAGACGTGTTTCCTTTTCCTTGGCCACCGCATTCACCAACACACTGGAAAAATATATCCAGGACAGTAGCATGAACAGAGGCATACCATGTTCTATAACTTCTGCAAACACGTCATTGTCATAGCAGGGGGCGGGGAACTTCTGGATGTATAGACCTGGTGCCTCGACGCTTCTGCCCGTCTGGAAGTTGATGATGGCTCTATCAACTAGATCTTGCACCCAGAGGAATCCATACGTGTAGTAGTTGTTCTCATTCAGTCCATGAGTGTCAGTTCCCGGGTACCTGTTGAAACCAATACTTCACTGTAATAAGGACAATTAATCTTTATCACTTAAGAAAAACATATGCCATATAAAACATTTAAAAAATCAATTGGCACAGCGTAAAAAATACTCGTGAAATAAAATGCAATAAGCACAAAAATCCACATGATAATATAAATAGCATAGAAATAACGATTCCTGTACTAGATCAAGAAAACATAGCCAACGGACAGTCGGATAAACCGAGAAAAACTAAATTTAAGCCTTCTCCTGAAAGAAAACATCGCGACTTGTAACGGAGTCTGAACTTCAACTTTCAAATGTTGAAGAAAAAATATTTGCCCTTAAAGCTCTTTGAATTTCAAGAACAATTTATAACTGAATGAAATCAAATCAACTGGAGAAAACTGGATCAATAGCAAACTGAAAAATTCTGAAATTAAAACCCACTTTCAAGTGGAATTAGGTCACGTTCGTCGTGACCTTTACACTATTGCTGTTCGATTTAAAAGTTTGACTTCCTTTTGACAAAGAAAATGAACTGAATTTAAAAAGAAATCAAAAGTCAAACCGCAAAAAAATTCTAAAAACTACGTTCATTACTCTTAATAGTTTCAATATTTTTTCTCGGTGACTAGAACAACGACTCCGAATTTATACATAAACCTGGCTAAACTTGAAATGAACGCGCTTCTGGAAGTGCCTACATTAACGTGAATTAGTCACGCGTACATGGTCGAACCAATTAAAAGTCGTTTATGTTTCACGATCTATTGGATACATTGAATCAGAAAAAAAAATTCAATACTACTGCAGTGAATGGGATATCATGATTGTTTACTTAGGGTTATGAGATATGAAAAAGTGCAAGCAACCTTAGGATGATCTGACCGATATTTTTTCATACAACCTCTCCTATTTAAGGCATGAATAATCTAGTAGATGATGAGTTATATAAATATAAATTGGGTTACCAGTATGATGATCTGACGAATCGGGTATCGGCTGTTTCACTCTGCGACTGTCTGATTTTGTAGCTTACATGTGACCCAATTCTACCCTGCTCGTCCACGTCAAACACAATCACTAAAAAGAACACCTTTTCAAAAATACATATACTTTTCAGCAAAAAAAAACTTCTCAAAACAATCTTTGTCATCAGAAATACTTAAAAGCCTTTGAAATAAATGCTTTGCAGAATGTCGTAGAACATGATCTCAATATACTGTATTAATAAACTATATCATCAATATAGTCTAGTCTCAACTAAAGGCACAAAATTCTACAACTCCTTTTATTTACTTTTTGCTTATCTTTTTATATAGTTTTATTCTTTCAAACCAAACAAAAAGATGAACTGGGTCAAAAGTATATCATATTACAGCCATTTCAGTTGTGACTCGCATTCAAAAAGTAGTCATTTCTTTTCGTTTTTCAGCGTGTAATGCACCTCCGGTGCTTCGAATTTTTAACAACTCATAAGAAACCGCATATAGTGGAAAGAAGATCTGCATCCTTACAGTGAACACTGACAGCAACCAATTTCAGGGTTCGTAATAAAAAATTTTGCAAAGTTTATAATAAAATATTTTAAAACCAAATTTTGAAAAATCATAAAATTTTGTGAAGTTAAAATTTAAAATGAACTAAAAAATTTCACATCGGAAACTCGAAAAAAAAGAAATTTCGAAAAAAAAATTTAATCTATGTTTTCGGAAACTTTTTTGAAAAAATCAAACAACGTCGTATCTGGATTACTAACAAAATTTGGGCACTCATGAAATTTGGGCAACCCCTGAAAATACTCTAAATCGGAAAAAATTGCATCCCCTGGGAGTACCCTCATCGTTTCCAACAAAAGGATTGAGATCTTAAAACATTTGAAACTTTCATAAAATCCAAGTTTTGTTTGACAATTTTTGAAAAATCATAAAAACGTCATATCTCGAAAACTACAAGGGTTTGAGAAGTGAGATTTGGAGACAAGATTCGCAACTTCTGAGAGTACCCTGACAGCACCCAACTATAGGGCAAAAATTTCATAAATTGGGAAATAAAAAAAAATCTTGAAATTTTTGAAAAATCTTGAAAATTGTCGTATCTCGGAGACTAAAAGGACTTGGTAATTCATATATGGAGACCAGAATCGCAAAAGCTGGGAAAACCCTGACAAAGTCCCAGTATTTGATTGCTAATTTCAAACTTGATGAAATAAACACTGAATTTAAACTGGAAAGTCGAAAAAAAAATCTTAACTATTGCTATATACGACATAGCTTAAACATACAAAAAATTCTTGTTAAACATGCAAAAATATTACGTTGAAAAAACTTAAACAAGACGAGATATTGAAGCCCGCATTTAAATATATAACAGAAAGGATGAAAGTTAAAAAATTAGGCGACGGGTAGACAGACATGATCAAATTAATTAAAAAAGCAGGTATACTGACAGACAGACAGACCTAATTTGCCCTCGAAAAAAATACTGAAAAATTAATGACCTCGCGGAAAACTAATTGAAAATTTTTCTTAAGCATTGCAGTATATGATATAGCTTAAACATGAAAAAATTCTTTTGCTACACATGCAAAAATAATACGTTGAAAACGCTTAAACATGGCGAGATAGTGAAGCCCGCATTTAAATATATAATAGATAGATACCAATCTATTTCAGTAATTTAGGTACTTCTATTCAATAGTTTAAAAAATTTTCAATTTTCTTTTTGTATATTTTTCATTTGAATGACAGGCGCGGTTACCGGAACATTCTGTGGAATTTACACTGCAACCGGCTCTCTTCTCCACGTTTTGTTTTTCAGCTCTATGCTACATACTAAAATACACAACCCGAATGATCCATCAATTACACAGAGATGAAGCGGAGCTTTGCATCACTTGCAACACAGCACAAACAAAAAAATGAATTTAAAAGAGCCTCTGACTTCAACGAAGGGAGCGAGTTTGAACCACGACGCGGCTAGCTTACAACCCTCTTGGTTTATTTCATCTTTTTGTTTAGTTGCATTTTGCATCAAACCAGAATGCTTCGAACCTGCCAGAATTCTGTTTCCCTCTCTGGCCGCATCTCCATTGGCTAGCAAGTGCACTGCCTCACTCTCAGTTGCGACTCCCTCGAACACGTCCAAATCCCTGTCTCTTAACATCAACTTCATGGCACACGCGGCACGATCGAACACGTCCAGCATCTTCAGGAAGTTCTACACAAAACAAAACCGACGCACTTAAGGATCAAATCAAATCGCCAAGCCTCATACGATACAAAATTGAACTTCGAGATAGCCCGCTATCAACACATCATGAAAAATTTTTCACACAGGAGAAGCAGAGTTTCGAACGACTGGCAGGAAATAAATGATAAAAAAGGATTTTAACATGTTTAAACTTTAAATTGAATATGAAAAAAAATCTGTTTTGTTATTGATGATGATTCAAAGACTCTTCTGACAAATTAAATGCAGCTAGGATATCACAAAAAAAATCCAGGACAAAATACATTTTAATTTCGAAAACACGAAACTTTTTCAAGATCAATAGATCAAACTTTTCTCACAAAAATTCCAGATTGCAAAAAATCAGGCGTTTATCTTTGATCCAACTTTTTTAAATCAGCGTTTAAATTTGATCAAGCTAATTGGTAATTGAACAGAATGGCGGCAACAACAATCAGGCTTAGCAAGTTATTTTAGTGACGGAGAATATACTATTAAGAGAACTGACTTTTTCAGTAAGCTTAATGCCAAAAAAAAAACTTAATTCCGAGTACATCAACTTCACAAATGCCTTCTCGTACAGTTCACCTTGAAAATCTTTAAAACTTTTAAATATCTTCTGTTTGTTCTTTAGGGCACAATATGGCATCAGGCTATGAAACAGTTTTTTATTTTTTTTAAGACGAAATTCGTCAAATCAATATCATAATAAGGCAAATATAACCAGTTGCTCTGCAAGTAGCACAAAGTTCCCCTTTCATTTTTAAAACATAGCCAACAGATAGCTGGAAAAGAGTTAATGAATGCAAAGAAACAGAAAAAAAACTGAGTTTTTTTTTGAAACTTCATCTTTCGAATTACAAAGAAAAAATGTATAGACTTGGAGCTCTTCGAATTTCAAGAACAAATTACGATTGACAGTTTTTTGATGCAATTAACTAAATTACAGAAAACTGTAGTGTTTGGTTAAAAAAATTTAATCAGCTGAGAAATCTTAGAAAAATAATATCCACTTTCGAAATTAAAAATCGATCACGTTTTTTGCGCCATTTCCTCTTTCGCAATTACTGAGCGAATTTTGCCTAACTTTTAGCAATTGAACTTGAATTGAACTCAAAAAGTTTATATATACCTAAGGTAAGTCATAAATGCAATAATATGAATGATTTCACTTTCCGCAGCTACTAGAGCATTTTAGGACCTTAAAGAAAAAAATGATCACGAATATATAAAAGTCTGAACTGAAAAACAAGGACTCATCGATTCTTAAAATAAAATTTTTCAAATTTGTGCCGATTTTTGTGCATGTTACGATGAGCGGAAACAGACTACAGCTACATACATTGGTAAACCAGGCGTAATTCAATACTGAATAAAACAATCAAAAACTCAAACATTTAAGAGAGAGTTTTAGGATAAAATACTATTAAGAGAACTGACTTTTTCAAAAAACTTAAAGCCAAAAAAACTTAATTCCAAGTACATCAACTTCACAAGCTTTTTCGTAAAGAGCACATTGAAAATTTTTTGAACTTTTAAATATCTTCTGGTAGCTCTTTATGGCAAAATATGCCATTAGGCTATAAAACAGTTTTTAAATTTTTTTAGACGAAATTCTGCAAATCAATATCATAATACAAAATTCTGCATATCAATATCATAATAAGACAAATGTAACCAGTCGCTGTGCAAATAGCACAAACTTCCCACTTCATTTTTAAAACATAGCCAATAGACAGTTGGAAAAGAGTCAATGAAAAGAGTCAATGAATCCAAAGAAACAGAAAAAAACGTAGTTGTTTTTTTTTTGAAACTTCAACTTTCTAATAACAAAGAAAAAATATATAGAATTGGAGCTCTTTGAATTTCAAGAACAAATTACGATTGACAGTTTTTTGATACAATTAACTAAATTACAGAAAACTGTATGGTTTGGTAAAAAAAATTTTGATCAGCTGGGAAACCTTAGAAAATTAATATCCATTTTCCGAAATTAAAAATCGATCACGTTTTTTTGCGCCATTTCCTCTTTCGTAATTGGAGAGCGAATGTTGCCTAACTTTTAGCAACTGAACTTGAATTGAACTCAAAAAATTTATTTATACCTAAGGTCATTCTTAAACGCAATAGTATGAATGATTTCACTTTCCGCAGCTACTAGAGCATTTTAGGACCTTAAAGAAAAAAATGATCACGAATATATAAAAGGCTGAACTGAAAAACAAGACTTCGTCGATTCTTAAAATAAATATTTTCAAATTTGTGCCAATTTTTGTGCATGGTACGATGAGCGGAAACAGACTACAGCAACATACATTCAATACTGAATAAAAACAAATGAATATATTCATAAAATCTTCTTAAGAAATATTTCAGGAATACTTTTACTCATTTTGAGATAGCTAGATCAAATGGTTTTTTACTGCTATTTAGTCTGCTACCTAAAACGAGCCGTTGCTTATGTCAGCGAAAAAAATACACCTTAGTCTCTATGCGAACACATAAAATCCCATTCGTCTCCGCATTTTTTATTCTTCAGTAATTCTCTGGTAATTCCACAATGTATCAATGACATACGCAGGGGATATTGTGAACAAAACCCAACTTTCAAACATTGTAGTTTCATTTAGCATTTCGAGGACCCATAGCTCATGCGATGGGAGATACTGAGATGCAGTCATGATCATGAGTCAAACATTGAACCATACACCGCTCTTTTAACTGACGCTCAGTCCAACTAGATGACTTCAATCAATGCCCAGCCAAAACATGAACAACCACGATCCAGCTTTTAGATTTGATTTTTAAAATCAACAAATTATTTGAGAGTCATTAAGAACCATGTTAGCGAAAACACCAGCCAAACGCCTTGTTGTTAAGTGCAGAATACATACCACGGTCAGTCCCTGCAAAAGTGCACCTTTATCTAATGATTAAACTCTGATTACTTTGTCCAAATTCAAGCAGATGAACTCATATTAATCACTTTGCATCAAAATAACCAGTTGACAGGGAAGACGAAAAATTACGAACTATTCGATGCTTAGCGGGAGTTCAAATCTGTTTGAATTTTAAACTTGCTGCAATCAGTAAGATTATCAAACATGTTCCAGACATTATTTCAAAGCCGTGTGGCGACAATTCGTAGAGGTGACAATTCGTAACAGGCGACAATTCGTAACAAGCGACCATTCGTAACAGTAGATTGAGCCGTGGAACACTGATTCACGCGCAGTATTCCTCTCGTTCCGGATGTAAGCGCAGCGGAGCGAGCGTATTGTACTCTCAATGCCTTGTAACGAATTGTCGCTTGTTACGAATTGTCTCCCTACTTTTCAGAGCATTATATCGCAAGTAAACCTAAATTTTCGTAAATCTAATTTTTAATGTTCTAACCGGGTACGTCTTCCGCAGATCTTCAATATTTGGCTCAGTTCCGTTGAATTCAACATTGAGGAAGGTGACCTGAAACAAAGTTCAACAGTTTTTGAAAAACAGACATTCTAAAAAATAACGACAATTTTACTCTTCAAATTTTCTTCTTATTCGGCCAGTGATCGATTTATTCAGCAATATGCCCATTTTTCCAAAAAGTTAATTAAGGTCCAAAATTGCATGTTTATACCGAAGAACTTGACCCGAATGGTGACTTACCACGTCCAGTACTGAAACTCCTTGTTCGAAAGCATTTGGATTTTTCAGTTTCAGGTAAGATCTGAATGCCTCCGAAACTTGGAGAAAGTTGTTCAGGAACACGGGCAGTTTGCGCAATGTTGTTGCTGTAGATGACATCTGGAAAAAAAAAGAAATGAAACGCCGTGAAACGGTCAAAACAACATTTGTTAAGTCCGCCTTCTGCAAATTCATATTTAAAATAGCCACTCTAAAATTTCCCCTAAAAAAACAAACATAGCGCTAAAATTGCATATTCAACATAGCCAACAGATAGTTGACAAAATGTGAAAAACTCAATGAAACCCAAAAAACACGTAATTAAAACATTTGAACTTTTTTCAACTTTCGGTGAACAATGTGTATCACGTTAAAGCTCTTTGAATTTCAAGAAGTATTTGGTTGACAGTTTTTTCCCAGATTTATCCTTTTTAGAAGAAAACTGTATAAGAATGTATTTTTTTGCATTCCGCTGGGAATTCAGAAAATGAAAATCCATTTTTGAAACTAGAAGTCATTCACGTTTTCCGTGACATTCATGCTTCACGTTTTCCTATTAAGCCCCACTCCCAACTCGGGCAGTCTTGTCATAGAAAATTGATTCCAATACATGAGTGATCGGATTTGAATTTATAATAACCAAGCGGTAACAAAGCCGAAAAAAATAAGCAGAAACCCTTCATGACGAAAATAAAAGCAAATAAATCTTAACTTATAAAAATGATAAACTTTATTAAATATAAACTTTTTTCGGACGTAGCGATGCAATAAGAGGCCACGAAATCAACATTAATGAAGCCAAAAAATACTAAGCCGATAAAAAAGACGGAAAAAAAATAAAAAAAAGAGTGAAATTTTAACGAATCGAGCTTGTAAAATTACAACAAAAGAAAAGCAAACTTAGATTCCGTCGGAGTTTTTAAATGCTTAAACCATGTGCAAAGAAAATTGTTTACAGCTAAAATAAACGATCCTCAGATGTAGCAACTAAGCCGACAAACCATAATCAGATAAATAATAGACCGAAAATGTTTTGGTCAGATTTGAACCCACGACCTTTGCCGTCCCAAGCGTATCCACTACCACCAAGCTAAGTGTGCAAGAGACACTACAAAATTCGAATTCATTGTGAACCAAGGTACCGCTAGCAATTACTACACAATACACTAACCGGTGTTATTGAAATTGTTACAATTTCATTTCGTCCATTCTGTGGACAAAGTTGTTTAAGGGAAAAAAGTCTAGTACCCGATAGCAATACCTTTGCTTATCGCAAGGGTAAATATAAAAGTGATGCGTAACAAGTCCAACAAACACGATAATCTGACTATTGGATTTCGATGCAGAAAATTTCCTTATGGCAAAAACACATGCAGTTGTCGGAATCGAACCACGGAGCCCCAAACAGAGGCAATACCACGAAATATCAGAAGAAAGAGCAATTGTCAAATTCGCACATATTCATAGTAAGGTTGTTTATAGAAAAAGGTCTACTTCCCGCTGACAAGACATATGCACTTGCAAGAGTTAAAAGCGAACGTAGCCAACAGGCAGTTGGAAAACTTGATTGGAAAGTTTCGAACAATTTTCAACTTTCGAGAAGAAATACATCACGTTGAAGGTCTTTGAATTTCAAAGACTCTTGATGATTGAACGTTTTTTTTCCGTTAAGTTAACCATTTAGAAAACATATTGACTCAGTAATTTGAAACAAGTAGTCAATCATGTATTTCGTGGCCATTTTACTTTTGATGTTCGACAGTGGAAATTATCTTCATTAACACAGAGGAAGCTTCGCCTCGCAAAGAATAACGAGAACACGACAAAAAGCTGCTTTATAAAGTACAATACGAAAAAGAATAAATAAGCCTCGAATTAGCAAAAATTCGTCAGCGTCTGAGATTCGAACCTGGGGACATTGAGATTAAGAGTCACACACACTATCCACTCAGCCACGGAAAATTATTAGTAAACAGAAGATAGAATATTAAACACTAGCAACAAATAAAGCAAAGAACAGATGCTATGCAATTTCCAATGATACAGTGAAATTTCCAAATAGGTGAACACTTTTAATGAACTTCTGGCTCTTTTCCAGTTCCCACTTCTCAAAATACCGAGTTTATATTTGTTTTACGTGTTATTACGGCTAAATGCGTGATGTTACGCTGTAAAGTATGAAGAACAAATCAGTTCAGAATTGTCGATTTGTTCACCACGCCAAATTTCATTGCATTGTGACAACGGTAAATAGACTTTTCAAAATTCAATTTGAAAGGGGAGAACTGGAAAAGAGCCGAACTTTTATTAGAGAGTTAGGCTAGAAAAAAAGAAGGTTCGTAATAACACACTAAGCTGACGGTATCTAAACAAAGGAAAGAATGCGACCTCAAAAAGAAATCAAAATTCAAACCGCGACTCTTGCAAACGATTTTTTTTTCTGTGATTTGAAAGCACCCGCATACATATGTTCATACATTCCTTTCATATGTCTTTAAATGAAGACTCTGCGCTCTACTAAATTCCGGTCTGCGTTAACGACCCATCCCTATTATAAAAAGGAAAAACTTAGCCCTTGAAACTCCGCATCAAAAACTGACAAGGAGTTCAAATTTCAATTATAGTTAAACCTGTTTAATCAAAAATTAAAAACCCAAGCTTTGAAAAAAAAACTGCATGAAACGTGTGCCAATAACATAAACTGCATTAGGAAAGAAAAACGAAAAATCAGCCGACAGAAATTAAGACCAACAAAACAAATCCAAAAAAAAATCAATTTTCAAGAAATTGAGCATGTCGGCGCACTTGAGCATATCAGCAGACCTTATAAAAAAGTCTTGTCTTTGGGGGTGGGGGAAACGTGGGGTTTCCGAATACAAGTCACTTGCTCTCGCCAGTGAAACGATGAAACTTTGAAAAATACACGTTTTTGACAGACTGAACTGATTCAGGAAAAGTAAGCGACTTATCAAAAATTGAAAATTTGTTCTGACTAAAAACTTCAATAAACAATTTATCAATTCAACAATTACTCAAAAATATATGGCTGGTTAGAACCTTGGAAGATGCAGGTTTAATTTTTAGGCTGAATACATTCACAGAAACTTTTGACGGCTTCAAATACAGAGAGGCGAAGCTGTTTTTCGAAAACACAGACACAGCAAAAACGCCAAGAAGTAGCTTTTAAAAAAGGTAAAAAAGAGAAAGGCAAGAAAATTGAACTACAAGAGAACTTTGAAAACTACATGATCTTTACTGGATTGAAACTTCAAACCTCGAGCCACTAAGACGACTTCCCTCCCTATCCAACTCTACCACTGACGCTTCAATAACCGTAACAATACCTACTCATAAAGTGAACAACAAGCTTTTAAACTGTCAATATTATGCAGCAAAACTGTTTGCCAAAATTAACATTAATTTAAGCTAGCTGGATAAAACTGGGAATCCAGCAACGCTAATGGTCAAATCTCCAAAACTACAGGGTTTCAGATCTTCGTATTTTTAACTCACAAACAAAACCCTCAAATGGCCGATAACAAATATTGCACTTTCCATATTAAATCATCGAGTTCATAAATCAAGTCATCTTGAGAGCATCCCACGATCTTGAGCACCAGACCATAGTGTTGGTTTTCAAACTTTTTTGCATCTAAATTTTTTGAAAAAAAAATAAAAAACGGCATATCTGAGAGCCTCAGATAATTCTAGCTCAAACTCACAGACAAATTCTTCAATATCTGAAATTAAACTGCGAAAACCACCACAAGACATTTAAAAGTTTTTTTTAATATTAAAAAAAGTATCGAAAAAAGGTCATACCTGGAAAATTAAAAGGATTACAGCAGTCACAGTTGTAGGCAAACTTTACAACCTTTAAGACTACTCTGGCAGCACCATTTATAGGTTTTAAATTCCATCATAATAATCTGTTTTGAAAATTTATCAAAAACCATTTAAAAAACGCCATATCTCGGAAACTTAAATGATTTGAGCAGTCATATTTAGAGGCAATATTTGCAAGGCTTAAAAGTACCCTGACAGCACCTCGCTATAGAGTTGAAAAACTCAACTTTTGTCAAGCTAATATATTAAACCCCTGATAGTAACCTGACAGGACCCAACTACAGGGTTAAGAATTTTAAATCTAAGTTTTCTGAACACTTTTAAAAAAAAATCATAAGAATCGTCGTAAACTAAAAGGATTTGAGCAGTCATATTTAGAGGCAAGAATTGCAACTGCAGGAGAGTAACCTGAGAGTACGCATGTACAGCAATAAAATTTTTAAAATTTGTGGAATTTTTATATCTAGATTTTCTTTAAAAAATCAAAAAAATCACAAGAATCGCCGTATCTCGTCAACTAAAAAGATAAAAAGATTTGCGTATTCATATTTGGAGGACCCATTGGCAATCTCTGGGGAAACCCTGACAACTTCCCACTATTGGGTTGTTAATTTCAAATTTACACTCAATTCAATCAGGAAACAAAATTCTTAACCATGGCTAGATACGATATAGCTTAAACGTGAAAAGTTTAGCTTACACGAGATAGTGAAGCCCGCATTTAAATATATCATAGAATTCTTAAACGTTACGAGAGGTGCAATCTTGAACATGGCACCCAAAGCAATTGAAAACGACATTGTTTAACATGGCGCCCACATGAATTGAAATCGACTTTATTTAACATGGCAACCACTTGAAATGAAAAGGAATTACAATTAATTAACATTACCAACAGACAGTTGGAAAAGATTCAGTGAACTGACTTATTATTGAAAAACTCAACTTTTAAATTTCAAAAAAAAGATGGCTTTAAAGCTCTCTGACTTTCAAGAACAAATTATTATTCTGATTGATATAACTATCCCAATTTGAGAAAACTGGATCATAACTAATTTTTTTCGCTGGGAAATATGATAATTAGATATCACTTTCGAAAACAGAAATCGATCACGTTTTTCCTGACCTTTACACTTTTGGTGTTCGATAGTGGAATTTGCTTTCCTTGTAACAAAAAAAAACGAACTGAACTTACAAAAATCAAAATTCTAATCGCGAAAAGTAAATTTGACAAAAAAATTATCACGACCTCAATCAGAGCTGCTTTATCGACTCTTAATAAGATAATTCTAAAAAAAGGAAAGCTTATATAAAAAATGTGATCTCGATCGTATAAAATGTATTTTTGTTTCCACAGCTGTTTCTAACGTGTTAAGTATGCTGTCAGCAAGATGTCTTCCAAGATTCGCGGATCTCAATTTTTGATTTATCAAAAAAAAACATTTTTTACATTTTATGCGTTCGTTTTTCATTGAAATTAACATAAACCTCCTTTGCAATTTGATATATTATAAATGTATTTTGCAATGTTTACCATGACAAGCCTGTGTTTGAAAATTTTCCATCTTTTTAGCATATTGATAAGTTTTCTACGTCTTACGAGTTATCTGATGCCCTAATACGGCATGAATCATCTCAGCTGAAAACATGTCTTATCAATTCGAAACCATTTAGTTTTATCAGTTGAAACAACCTTGATGAAACTATATAATGATGAGTGGGATTTAAGTTGTATAGTATTCATTCACCCAAGTAGACCTCATATGTGGCTTAAGCTTCATCAATTAATTCAAATACAACGTCAATCAAGGTCAGACTAAGTGGAAAGCGAACTAAGTTCATATAGCTTTTAATTCCCCTGCCTACTGAACAGGCATAACATAAATCTGTAAAGCAAATGGTGGATTTACAAGCCGAATAAATAGAAGAAAAAAGAGACAAACACAAAACTGAAACAATACAATATCGAAGTTGTTAATTAACAACTTACATAAAACATAGCCAACATACAATTGGGAAGTTTAACGAAATAGGAAACCTATATAAGTGAAAATCACTTCTTTCATTTACATACAAAAAATACAAACTTTGAATAGAAACATATTTATAGCTCACAAAATCTAGACCAAAAAAGATAATATCTGACCTGATAAGCACACTGGAAGCAAAAAAAACACCAAAACAAAAATTGTAACAATTGATAACTCCAAAAAATTTCAAGGTATAATGCTGTCAAAATGATCCAGCTGAAACAGAGAAAAAACCGACTGACCTCTGCCACAATTTTTTCAGTGTCTTCAGTCACAGGCGTGAACAATATCTTGAGGTTCTTGTCGAGGAAGGACTGCCAGTGTTGCAGCATGAGAAATTGATGTGTCTCCAAGTTCAACTTCTCGAACCTCTTCAGATCTACATCCTGCATAGTCAGTTTCTCGTAGTTGGCACACAAGTCAGGCTGTATTTGGTGCCACATCTCTAGAGCTGCCTGAGTCAGTTTCCGTCTGTCGTAATTTTCATCAACTGCAACAATCATGTGAATCATCTACCTCTTCAATAGTAGGTATTAAATAAACTAGAAAGTTTCCTCTTTTTTAGTTAACCACCCGGGGGTCTAGCCCGAAGGTTAATTATTTAAGGTTAACTAAGATATGGCAATCTTGCAAGAGGGCATCTTGTAAATTGCAGCGCACGTGCGATTTGAACCCGCAATCATATGATTGCTGGGCACCATCACTACCGATGCGCCACAACGCCATATTTTCTGAAACATGAAATTAAGATCCTGTGACATGCCGTTCATGGGTAGTTTCCTCGAGAAGCATCTTTCCAGTATGTCAGAAGAGCTCTTCATTACATAGCATCTGGTCTTCATTGCCGATTTTTGAATGAAGACAATTGGCCTTCATTCAAAACCTTGTTTTATCAATGGCTTGCACACAAAAAACCAATTTTGTTCGTAAAAAGGAGAAAGAAAAAAGATCTGTCATAAGATTCTATAATTTCGCCACACTGAGGTTTTTTTACCTATCAATTCTTCATTATTATTTTTAAAACATTCATTCAATTACATGCTTTTGTCCTACCCCTCGAAATGTTTGCATATTTATTTTTATGGTAGCTTACCTAAGGAATCACATGTGTCTTCTGGTAGAAATCCCAGCCATTGCATCAATTCGGGCGTCTTGTCAGAGAGACTCATCAACATCACCAGCTAAAACAACATTGTCATCTTCGATGGCAGCTTTTTCCTACATCTTCATTATCTATCGGTTTAAGAGTTGAAAGACATACTTTCTTGTAACAGTCCAAATTCTTGATTAAATGTACGGTACACATAATAAAATAAAGAGTCAATGAACGCAAGGAAACAGAAAAACTACTTGTTTTTGATAACGCTTCAACTTAAGAATTTCAACTTCAACTAAAGTAAAAAAATGTATATGACCTGAAAGTTCTGATTGACACATTTTGATAAACTTAACCCTGTTTGAAACTGAATTACCAGGCAAACATTTTATTTCGCTGGGAAATCTGCAAAGTAAAATCCACTTTTGAAATTAGAATTCGATAAAATCAGACTGTGAAAAATCAAATTTGGGCGTGAACAAAACCTTTCATGAACAAAAAATAAAACAAAGCCAATCGAAGATTGAAAAAGAGTAATGAACGCAAGTAAACATTAAAAAATACACTGATTTTGATTAAAAAAATATCAACTTTCGATCTTCAAAGATAAAAAATAGATGCCCTTTAAACTCTTTGAATTTCTAGAACGATTTATGATCGGCGCTTTTTGATAACATTAACCCAATTTGAGAAAACTGGATGAACTGGTAGTTTTTTTTCTGATTCTCAAAACTAAATTCCACTTTCGAAATTAGATCTCGTTCACGTTTTTTCGCGCCATTGCCACGTTTATATTTTGAGAGTGCTATTTGCGTCACTTTCAGCAGATGATTTTCAATTGAACTCAAAAAAAGCATGATACCTAAGTGCATCAATATTTTAAGACTTTCCTGAGAAAAAAAATTTGCAAGACCTATATAAGAGTCTTCACTACGTTCATTACTCTTAAAAGTCCTCACCACCTATATAGGAGTCTGAATTACATTGGTCCCGGTTTATGCAAGGAAGCTGTAATACAAACCTTGTCTTCTGAAAAGAGGCCTGTATTATCTTCACTTGCTTCTTTGAATCTTCTTCCGAGCATCCTGCTGGTCTTGTACTTGTCTATCAGCCGCCTTGCTTCTAATCGGAATGTCTCATTCGTCAGGAAAACCGTTGAGAATTTTTTTGCTAAAAAATTTATGATGTGAGAAATTTATTGCTAAAGAAAACATTTTTGACAATCTGAGGGAAATAACCGTCAAGTTAAAGCGGGATCCAGCATTTTTGCATAATTTAACCAGTCAGTTTTTTGCATATATTCAACCTCTTCTTCATGTTTTTTTTTCGGGTGGTACTTTATTATATATGAATTCCTTCCCGTGATTAGAAGAAAGCTGGGCCATTTTTGGTACCCAATTTTTACACAGAGGCGAAGTTGCACTTCGCATACACAAGCAAAACTATGACCGATAACGCTACTAGAAAAAACTGAATGAGTACAACTTTGAGTCTACAAAATTTCTTAAGTGACGCAAGTAAATTATGACGCATTAGCAGTACCAGTCAATATAAAAAAAAAGAAAATTACCAACTAGCATGCCTCAATTTATAGAGCGGACGCATTTTAATTAGCAAACGAAAAATTCATTAAAACATCCGACTCTGCCCAGGTTCGAACCCTCTTATTTTGTTGCAGGTCTCCTTCCCTACCTCTATGCTACAGATCCATGATACCTAGAAGCTAAAGTGCTAGTGCTGTTTGTAATATAATAGTCTGTGTTAATATCCACTCTTTGCGTTGGCGGTACTAATAGCTGGTAATTGATCAAAATGAACACTTTCAAAATGAACACATTTTATCGCAACAATATTTGTGACTTAGTTTGAAAAAAAAAGAGTTCATACTATCACACAACCTTGTGTAAAAAAAATGGTGTTTATTTGATCTTAGCAACTGACTTTCATTCATAACTATGTTCGCATTTGTGAGTTCTTGCAGCATTGCAGTTCGGTCAATGCCAGCCGCTGCCAACTCTTTTCTGCTGATGAAGAGAAGAGACCTCAGGTTATCTTCTGTTTCCTCAGTGTTCGAAGCAGCTAACTCGCTGTGCAGCGAGTGAAGGTCGTTTAGCAGTTTATGAAAACTGAAACACAAACACGTATATAGAAGTCTAAATATTAATTCGATACTTCCATTGGCAAATGTGCTCCTAGATAACTACTGAGTTCTTTTTAAGGTTCTTGGTAAATTGGCACACTCCCCCTCAAAAATATTATATATTGGCTCCTTTAGAAAAACTTTAGGGTCCGCTGGCTAAAAATTGATGTCGAAAAATAGTACCAAAGGAGGGTAGCGGGGGAGGTGGATTTGGGTAGTAAGGGGGCTGAATCCCTGAAGGGGCGGGGGCGGGGGCGGGGGCATATCCGCCCTGTTTCGTTTGATCAGAAACGAGTCTGCTTTCAAAAGTAATACAATTACATTCGCCCAAATATTTTTATACGCCATCTGAAGTAAATTTTGTTAAAGCAACAGTGAAAAGCACTCACTAAGTTCCTTTCGGCACCCCGTATGGTTTGCACACTTTCTCGTTGATGCAGACGCTCTGAATGAGAGGCACCAGTCCAGCGGAGACTAGGGGCTGGTGTTTGGGCATCTGGATCGGCTGCTCCACGGGAGGCAGTCGCATCCGCATCAGCACCAAGATGATGAAGATGACCAGTGGGATGATAGTTTCCAACAGTGTCACCACCTAAAAGTTAGCAACAGTAAAATTTCGCAGGAATTGATAAAGCTGATTTGGAGATTTTAAGCATATTTTAAGCGGAAAACGTTTAAACACACCATTTCGTTTTAACTTCTGTTGACATTTTGTTAAATTTAAAAATGTCGAAAATCGCGGCTCGTTGGACCTTCAATTCTATAAGGAAGGTACAAAAGTAATTTCAACTGATTTGGAGATTTTAAGCAAATTTTTAGAGGAAAACGATTAAACACATCATATAATTTCAACTCCTATTGACATTTTGTTAAATTTAATAAAGTCGAAAAATGCGGCTCTTTAGGCCTTTGCTTTTGTAAGGCAGGTACAAAATTAATTGTATGTGATCAGATCCATATCAAAATGAGGCAACTTCACAATTTCAATTGGTAAAAATTAATTACCGGCGTTCGTTTTTTCAAGACCGCATTCTTCCAGAGGAGCAATCGAAGCTGCCTGAAGAACATGTATATTGAGTGACTTCCACTGCTTAAATTGCCCATGTTGTGGTGGGGTGACTTCAGTAACACATATGTCCCCTGAAAAAACTCAATTCTTCATTTACCAATTATTAGCACATAACTACAAAGCATACGTGAATGAAAAAATTCTTCATTTACCAATTATTAGCACATAACTACAAAGTTAAAGAAAAAGAAAACTGTTCCACAAATTTTTCAAGTTTTTTTTTAATTTCATGTCTCCGCGGAAAGAAAAGAATAAGATCACTTCGTTTTTTCGTGTTTCGCGGAATATTTATAAGTAAAAAAATCTGGGATTGGCACAAAAATTCAAATCATGAAAACCATTTTAGAGAAAAACTATTTTTTTTATATTTAACACTTTGCGACACTTTGAATTTAGCAAAATAAACGGTAAAAAAACTTCATTAATAAAAAACATTACATTATCATTTGTAAACATAGCACCAGACTGTGTGCAATTAATATGTGGAAAATTGATCGTCCCAAACACCAGTTTCAACTTGATTATCATCTTCATTTTCTCAACATGCCGTCTAGTTCACGCCATTCAAGAACACAACTCAGAAAATTTCATCAGCAAACAATTCATATTGTTTCAAATTGTTCGACATAATATTCAACTCAATTTTGGACCAGATTAAAGTTAATATAGTTAATGTCAAATTGGTCGCACAATCAGTGATTTCGCGCAGCATAATCGATCAAAACCGGCGCTTTTTCGATGAATTCAATTTTCTTTACACCGTTTTTACGCAATGAAAAAGGTGAAAGATGTTTGAGTTAATTCACTTAGTTAATATTGGTTGACAATTTGGCATTAGCTATAAATTTAGCATCATATTTTCAAATTAAGGTTCAATCTCTATCACAGTGACGCGCCATTCTTTTCGAATGTTTCCTTCGCAATTTTCATGAACTTGGACTTGTTGTTCACGTACTCGTCCGCCACTTCGTTCCTGAGGGCATGATCACATTCAGGGTTCTCGACTAGTCGTTTCAGTTCCTCCATCACCCTGATAGCTTTAATAGCCGGCTTCCAGTTGTCGGGTAGGATCAGAGGCAAACATACCTGACCCTTTTCATCTACGTTGGGGTGATATATTTGGGAAAGAAATTTGATCTTCGGAGGCTTGAACGGGTAGTCCGTAGGGAAATCAATTTGGACCCTGTAACAAAGAGATACATAAAACAAGAATAGCTGGTTATAGCAAAATAGTTCCGATCATCATATAATCAATAAAAAATCAAAAATATCTAAAAACTATTACTTCGCTTTTTTCGAAATTTGTTCATATGCAACTCTCATCAACAGTAACAGTATGACTAGCCAATCAGACGCGTTTATTTCACTCGAAGTAATTGGTTTTAACGAATTTCTCTTTTCGAAACTTTAAGCAACTTATTTATTCTGAGCCAGCATTTTGAAAACTCAACAATGATGCCCTGTCTGTGCAAGTAGCACTAACAGTTCCGAACACAACAATTAAAAAACTTAGATAGAAAAAAATATTATATATATTTGACAACAGATTTTCTCAAAAAATGGAGAAAAATGATAAATATTAAGCTTTCAAAAAAGGTGTTTTGAAAAGTTTCTTTTCTGAAGAAGACGCTAAAAGAAACTAAGGAAACTTATCTTACTGGATTAAAACTAACATTTCACGGCTCAACTTGAATTAAAAGCTATTATAAAAAAAATTAGACAAAAAATCAAAATTTTTAAACCGGTTTTCTTTACACTGGGACCTCTTGAAAAAGTTCTCTTATGTTCGAATCACGACTGGAAGGACTTCAATATGATATATCACTCAACCTTTTCCGATCATGATTTGTGGTACCTAATTTTGTGTTGAAAACAAAAAATTAAAACACATCCGAATACAAAATTCTTGCTCAATTTCAATGGTCGGAAGAATAAACAATTTGGTATCATGATCATATGGTTCAAAAAATGAATCAATGATATACAGTGCTGATTTAAATTATCCGGACAAAACTTGAATTTTCAAACCCGTTTTTCTCAAATTGGGTTAAGATTAGACAAAAAGTGAAGAGAACAAAAGTTGCATAGAATTTCATCAAAATTAATATGGTGCTCTTTTTCTCCGAAATTCTCAACCAAAATTTTACCCATATGGGTCATTTTGGCTTTTTTCAATTAATCAAGAATTACACAAAAATTACTTTGTTAACTGATGAAAAAATTACATCACACGAAGCCTCCTACATAGCCCAACAAGTTTTAAATCTCCAAAAACCAGTATAGGAGAAAAAGTTTTTACTTGATAGTCAATAAATGTGATTTTTACTTTATAAAACCCAGAATCTCTGTTTAAAAACAAATTTTAAACAATTTGCGCAAACTTTTGGAGATTTAACCCTTCTTAAACTTTGTTGAGCTGCGTAAGAGGCTTCTTGTGATGTAATTTTTTCAACTAACAAAGAAGTTTCAGTGTAATTCTTGATTAATTGAAAAAAGCCAAAATGACCCATTTTTATGGTAAAATTTTGGTTGAGAATTTCGGAGAAAAATAGCACCATATTAAGTTTGATGAAATTCTAAGCAACTTTTGCTCTTTTTACTTTTTGTCTAATCTTAACCCAATTTGAAAAAAACGCGTTTGAAAATTCAAGTTTTGTTCGTTTTGTCCGGATAATTTAAATCAGCACTGTATATGATATATCATTCAACTGGTATTGTCTTAATGAAATCTTATTCTGTCCGAACTCAAAATACCTTCACGCCTTAGTGATCGGAATTTCAACAGGAATAATTCATATCATTTTAACATACTTTATGCCCTTGTTGCTATGATATGGCTCTTTCTCGCAAACTAAGACACCTTCCCATAAGTTTAAATTGTCTCCAGGATTGTTCACTTTTCGGAAAAAGTAGTTCTTATCTTTGGCCGACTCGGCTCGCACGTCGGCTAATTCTTTTCCCAGCCTTTTTGTAGACGTCATTCACAATTATCTGAAACAAAATATAGGAAGCTTAGAGCAGACAACAATCCTTAGATAAAAATTGATAATTAACCAAAATGAGAAATGCCTTCTAATGCGTGGGGTTCAAGTCCTGAGAACACAAAATATAAAAATTCTGGCATTGAGAAAACGCTAATGTAGGTTCCAAAACTTTATCTTATAAATTTGTCCGAAATAGATAGGACGCAAAATAGACATAATCCATGGGCAGGGCTTCCATCAATCAGAAATATCAAAAATACAAGTGGATAAAAAACATCAAAAAATGATTTGATTATCTGCTTAAACCTCACTTTGCCCCTCGAAGCCTGCCAGCCATTAAACAAACTCTAATCTCTTCTCATATTGCCCTAAATATATAGTTTCACACTTAAGCAATTCGAAATTTTCCGACTGGTGAAGGACTTTTGCTGCAACTTTTCTTGTCGTGATAAATAATTAGTTTCGAGGCAGAAAAAAGATTTAGGACGAACAAAACTACCATTAATCGAAATGAGATTTGTAGTATATTGAGTGGTATCATAGGCAGTGTCGTCGGTATGATGTTAGACTGCACCTCTTGGATAAATGGGACTCACGAGAGTTTTACAAGGTCAAATTCGAAAAACGGTGGACTACAATTTACCTCACACTGTTTTGACACCTTGTCATCCGCCAACTAAAGGGTGTCAGGAACTTCAAAATATAAAAAAAAAAACTTTAAGATTTCTGAACATTTTTTGAAAAAAAAAAAACGTCAGACCTGAAAAACTACAAAGACTTGAGCAGTCACGTTTGGAGGCAAGAATCACAAACCATGAGACCTTACGCGTACTCTGACAGCCCCCAACTACAGGTTTGTGAAATTCAAATTTAGAAGAAAAAAACTAAGTTTGAGCTTTCTGAAAACTTTTTGAAAAAAGTCACAAAAAACGTCATATCTCGAAAACTATAAGAAATTGAGCAGTCATATTCAGAGGCAAGATTCGCAACTCCGGAGAGTACCATCACAGCTCCCAAATACACAGTTAAGATTTCCAATAAAATTAAGTTTTTTAGAAATTTTTGAAAAATCTCGAAAATTGCCGTATGTCGTAATCTAAAAGGATTTGCTTTTTCATATATGGAGGCCAAATTCGCAACACCAGGGGAAACGTTGACAGCATACCACTATTGGAGTGCTAATTTCAAACTTGGTGAAATAATCACTGATTTCAAACAGGAAAATCAAAAAAAAATATATTGAATAGTAAGCTTCACTGATCATGTAAAATAAACTAACAGCAAAGGAACAAAGGAGCACCAGAATTGGGAAGGCAAAAAAAGTAATAAACTGCACAAGACTAGATGGCCCGACTGACAATCATAGTGGCGTTTCCTCTCATGAGGCACACTGAGAGGCTCTGGAGGAGGCGAACTGGGGCAACACGAGCGTCACGTGAACCAGAACGTCTGGCATCAGCGAGGATAGCAACTGACTTGAGGGTTTTGATAGCTAAAGCGGACCAACCCCCGAGCTTTTCGACTGCTAACGGGAAAAAACTGATTCCTTGTTCCTCACAGTTTTTCTCGTGTTTCGAAAATTTGCGGTCCTCAGCAACTTCCAGGGACGCCCCAGGGGTCTCCGCCGCACGAGAGAGAAGAGATAACTGCAGCGGGGATGTCACGGTGACGTCAAAAGCAGCTGGGCGACCAGCGCTCCAAGTAGGGGCAAAAATATCGCCGGGTTTGGACCGTTCTCCAGGGATGAGGTTCCGTTGCTCCTTGATGGGGGCTAATGAGGCAGCCGTGGTAGCATTGAAAATAATGTCCCGTAGTCTGTCGTGACGGGAGATCCGGCCACCACTCCCCCCACAAGCGACAGCGTGGTCCCCGAGGACGTCCAGAATGCCAGACGGACACGCGGGGCACCTACGAGCAGACGCGAACACAGGAAGACCAAGGCGGTGTCTGACAGCAGCTTGGAACTCAGCAGGAAGCAGGCCAAGACCTTTAATGGGGACTGCGGTAAGCCAAGCGCCGGCGTAAGGCAGAGAGAGCGACTGAAGACGAGCTTGCTCGCGGGAATCGGGAAGAGACGAGAAGAAAGCGTTGTAGGTGGCCTTATCGAGTTTCTCTTGGAAAGCTTCTTGAGTAAAACCGGGAGTGTTAACGCTTCCAGACTTTTCACGGAAGTCGTTAGAGGCACGCAGGAACTCCGGCGTATCAGTGATGTCGCATTCGGTAAGAAACGAGACCAAATGAGCTGACTGACACGAAGACCCTAGGAAGGCAGGGATGTGTTGGTCGCGAGCTTGCCGGACGCCAAATCCACCATCTTTGATAGGCAGGGAAGACTGGGACCAGGCAAGATCAGGAACAGGTGAGCCAACTATGACAGAAAGAGCATCGCGGAGGAGTTCATCAAAAACTTGCAGGGAAGCTGCGACAGGCTGAGAGGGCGGCTGAGTGCGAAGAGAGTACGTCAGCTTGGGAGCAGCAACGCAAGTGCGAGTGATGCCAAGTGAGAGCTGGGGGTCATCAAGAAGAGGTAACTTTTCAAGACATTTGGTGGCTTTCGAGATGCGTTTGTCCAGGACTTTAACTGAGAACTCAGTATCACCAATGGGGGCGCCAAGGAGCTCGAAGCCATTAGACGCTGCTCTCGGGATAGAAACGGGGATGGACGAGAACTCCACAGGGGCCCACAACTCACACTTACTGTGCTTGACTTTGAGGCCGAGATTCAAGCCGTTGGAAGTGATGAATTCGAGAGCCTTGAGCAAGGAGTCTTCGTCGCCGGCACAAATACCATCATCAAGGTACCAGCAGTTGAGGGTGAGACCGGGGACTTCCGACTTGAGAGATTCGACAAGAGAGTGCAGGGTGACCGCAAAAATGAGAGGCCCTAGCGGATCCCCCTGTTGAACTCCTTTCTCGCTGTTGAGAATGACATCCTCGAACAGCAGACGACTGTGGTGACCGTAGGTAAACTCAACAAAGGCGGAGAGACCGGGAAGACGGTTGCGAACTTGAAGGATGATCTCGGTGCGGTCTAGCGTGTTGAAAGCATTCTCAAAATCCACTGTTAAGACGCCTTGGTGACCATGTTCCGAGCACTTTTTGACTGTCATTTTAGTAGCGTGGACGATGGCTTCCGAGCCACCGCTGGTAGCGACTCCAAGCTGGTGAGGACACAGGAAATCACGAGCTTCAGCGTTGGCGGCTTTAGCCAGGCATTTAGCAGTGAGCCTTCGGAGCACTTCGCCGACCGCAATAGGCCGGACACCACCCTTGGGTTTAGCGGTGGCAAAGAGATTCGCACTGCACAGCCACGGAGAGAGACTAGAAGGGGCTTGCCCGGCAGCGAGGATGTTAACAACTCTGTTGAGAGACTCTAACGTTTTGGCAGCAGTCTGAGGAGTGGGGCACTCCACGGCGTGAACAAAGTGCTCAGGAAACCAGCGCGAAGGACCGGCAGCAGTGCCGCTCGGGAAACTTTTGAGAGACTTATGAACGAACTCAGGTTCGAATTGGTTGGCAAGAGGGGATTCATCCCGGCCAGAAAAGACAGGAGGGTCAGCGGAAGAATGAAGACTGCGAAGGTCCTTAAGCGACTCGTCACTTTTGGACACGAGGCCATCAGAACACAGGGCTTTAGCTGCTCTGCCGAACTGACCGAGGCCTGCTAGCTCTTTGGCTCTGCGGACATTAAAGTCAGGAGAAGGTTTGCTGTTTTTCTTCGTTCGCTCTTTAGGTCTTTTGGTAGCGTTAGACCAGAGGTCCGAAATAAGGAAAATCGACAAAAAAAATTTTTAACCATTGCAATATACGATAAAGCTTAACCGTGAAAAAATTCTTTGTTAAACATGCAAAAAAAGACGTTGAAAAAGCTATTGCGAGATAGTGAAGCCCGCATTTAAAAATATAACAGATAGATTAATCGTCCCTACTTTTGGACAACCAGATAAATGTTGACTAGCGTGTAACGCACCTCCTACGTGCTTCGAATTTATAACAACTCATACAAAAACCGCATATACTGGAAATAAGATCGGCCTCCTTTGAGAGCACTCTAACAGCACCCAATTACAGGATTGGTAATTTCATTGTGAAAAGATGAATAAAGATTTGTGAAGTGATGAATAAAGATAATCATTGTACTTTCTTAAAAAGAAGGTTTTCGTCGTAAGACATCATCAGCATTTCTCAAAATCAATCAGTAAGTCAACGAACACAGCAAGTCGTAATCATGCGAAAAAATAAGAAATAATTGAATAAAAACATTATTTCTTGCCAGATAAAGCTGGAACAAAGAAACAGGGACCTCAATCACAACCACAAGGTCAGTTCGCGTTGCCGATGTACTCTTCTTTTGCATTGAAACCGGGACGCAGCCTGGCGATGTGGATGGCCTCAAGCGTCAGCAGCTTGGAGTCGTCGCTGGGAGAGTCTATGATCTTCGGTTGTATGCTATTGACCTCTTCTCGGCACTCTCGATGATGGATACCAACCCTGGCGCTCCGTTGTTTGTGTTCTTCGATTGTTGTTGTGAGATGTCGCGTCGTCTGACCCACATAGCTGGAATCACATCCAGGACATGTAAACTGTTACACAACATTACCACGAAGCAGTCCAATCACCGGAGACTCCAGGGAGGGCATCACGATTTTCATTTTTCTTGTGAAAACGACTGAGGTCACTCTTTTTGCTTTTTTGTGAGATATTTGACCCCTATATTGCAGCTTCAAGACAGGTCTTTCAGTCCTACTGCTTTCGGAATCATTTCTATGTTCAGGAGCACTAGTTGTCAAGATCTTGTTGACAGTATATTCCACTATAGGCTCGTAAAAAGCCGGCGGGTACTGTTTCTTCTCCCAAGATTCTATAGCCTTACTGAGGCCGTCTTTAAAGGCTGTTCAACTATAAGTGCTGTAGTGAAGGCGATGTACGGTGTCTTCAAAAATTTTTCGCTTGAAATTAGTCGACGCACAAGCACGAAAATACATGAATGAACCAGTGTCCGTTGAATTGGTATACCACGCTGTTTCTATTCTACTCTGGTCACGAAGCAGGAAGGTGTCCAGAAAATGTAGTTCCTCATCACACTTTAACTCAATAGTGAACTCTATGCAGGGATGGAGAGTACTGGCTGGTCTTAAATTTTCCTCAATTTCCCCGCGTTTCGAGGTACGTATGATGTCATCTACGTACCGGCCGAAAATTTCTGAGTTAGGGAAGTTAATCTCCGGACTAGACACCGAGCTCGGTGTGCACCCACAAAACCAAGGCTTCTTTGTCCGTTTGTATTCTTTGCACTCCGTAATTGCAAGATTGGCACAAATCCAATAAAACCACTGCATGCAAAAATGACACCGAATGGCGCAACCACGCCAGGTAAACCGCTTGTCAGAGACAGAACAGTAAAAAGGGTCCACGTTAGGCTGCGTCGACTCAAACACCAGGATGTCTTCGCCAGACAGAACAGGCTCGAATTGTTTCATCCACAAGTTAGCCAATATGACAGAAAGTGTTCAACCAATGGCAGCGCCGTCGACCTGGACATACCAATCGCTTCCAGAAAGCCAACAAACATTACTGAATGCAAGTCTTATCAACTGAAGAGGGTGGGTAATCCAATTCGTAGACTATACCAGCTGCTATACTGATTGCTTCAATCACCGGAATCTTGGTATATAAACTTTTCACATCCATCGAAAAAGGACTTCATCTTCGTCCAGAGCGGTGTCCACCAATATCCTTTTCATCTACAACGTGGAGGTTTCTATAAAGCCAGGAGCGTCTGCAAAAAATGTAGATAATTTAGCATTGAATTTCGCATAACAGTTACCAGGTAACAAAAAAATGGGTCGAATTTTGATGACAACGCAAACATAGACCACAGAGGCTGGCATGGTTGGCTTCAGTCGACCTAACTGCATTTTAGAAGTCACTGGATATTTTGTTGTTGTTCACAAGAGATTGCAGTTCTCGATTAAAGTGCTTTTCTATTCTGATCACCATAGAGCGTAATTCAGGTTCCAAAACCACGAACAGTAAGAAGGATTCTACAGTATGTTTGGTTATTTAGAGTCACTATGGAATCTAGAACAGAAACATGAGATAGTCACGGCCATCAGTGTAGAAGTGTTCCCAGGAGCTTTGCAGACTGAGCAAAAGCACTGTGCCAGTCGGTCATATTCGGAAGTTTGGCCTTGAGAGAAGAAAAAAACACTTGATTTTGGAGTGAAATTTAGTTTTTCAAAATTTCGAATGGAACCTGTCATGCACGATTTTCTCGCGATAACTGAAAATCAGAAAAGAGAAGTCAGAACGATTGAGACACACACGCGGGAAAGTTGTAAGAAAAAGCAGTAGGAAATTGCTATTCGCAATTTCCGTCACTATAATAATCGAGAGTAGAGCTGTCCCATCTGTGACAGAGACGAGAGCATTCCCACGAATTGGATTATAGCGACTGGAGTGTTATTCGGAACTGGACTAGAGTGAACCTTCGGTGGAAAGGTGGACAACTTGAGTGTCCTAATGGTTCACAAGAAAACTATTGTCTAGAGTATAAACTCGTTCTCATTGTTCAAACTATAAAACATTAAACTCATTTAGTTACGTTATTTAATTCTTGAGTTAATTACCGACTGGATTATTTCCCACTTCTTGAGCGTGCTACTATGTGAGTACAAATTTAAATTCCTAGAGTGTGTTTTATGATTGTTATGTTGAGGTAAGGCGAGTTTTAGGTTGATCCATCTGAAATGGATCAAAGTTCCACTGTCTAATAAAAAGTAACTTAACGGATTGTTCCAACCCGGTTTTTAACGGCGTTCATGTATTTTGGGTATCTAGAGACCTAAGTATGGGGACGTTTCTAATTCTAGAGTGGGGGGATATTTTAGTAGTAGCCTTTAAGCTGTAACGGGTCGTAGTCTCATGTCACAAACGAACCGAACTGGCTCCGACCGTTCTTGAGGTAGAAAAACACAAGAGATGGTGTCCCTGACCCTTGAGCCAGTGGTTATAGGGCCTATTTTTCTTAAGCCTCATGTGTGACTGCAGTAGACGAATGTTACATAGTGTTTTTATGGCGCTCCTGGGTGTTTACGACATCAAGACTACGGAGTCGAACCCACTTGAGACAGCTTCGGGCTGAATGCCCATTCTAGAGTACCGGCGGTACGGTTCGACAGGAACGTGCAAACCTTCCGGTTGTACCGTGATAGCTTTTTAAGAAAACTCGAGAAAATTTCCTGGTACGCTCTCCGAACGAGGCTTAGCTAACCGAGTAAAGGGGGGCAACTAGGGGGACAAAAACACGAGCAAAAAGAAAAAAGCAAAACAAAAACCAAAAAAAGAATAGAAAAAGGAACAAAAACCATAAAACGAAAAAAGACAGTGACTTTGACACCAGATTAGTTGGATCAAACCTTTATATTAATTAAATAGTATACCCATACTGTTTTACAAGTTCGATCGTTTCGATCAACCTAGCAATTTAAACCAGTAAACTGAATAAAGTGCCCGAAGTGGGGCGTTGTCAAGGGTTTTCAGATAGCTTGGAACTTAGCTGAACCAATAGGAGACTTGACTGGAAGAGGTGACCAGCCGAGTGGGAAAGTGGTTCAGGGACACTTGAGCTGAACCAATAGGAGACTTGACTGGAAGAGGTGACCAGCCGAGTGGGAAAGTGGTTCAGGGACACTTGAGCTGAACCAACAGGAGACTGGACTGGAACAGGTGACCAGTCGAGTGGGAAAGCAGCCAAGAAGGATTTGGCAAATCTCGAGTTCTCAAGTTGGGCAGAACGGGTATCGTTAAAATCCACATTACATTATAGGAGATAAGTGTAAAATAGGATAAGCGACATCCCCCGGTTTTGAGGAACGTTTTTACTTGAGCAGGCCTGGAGACAGGTCTACGGTTTTCTCTTGAGAGGTTTAGCACCCGGCGCTTAAGGTAATTTTAGGCTTAAGAAGGGGGGCTAAAAAGGGGGGAGGTTAGAAGGGGGGCTGGTTAAGTTAGAGGTTGGCGGTTGTAAATTGTAAAAAGGGGGAAATTAGAGTAACTAATTAGTCGACATCGTTGACTTAGTTACATTAGAAATTAACACGCGTTGGTAATATTAGGTGGATATCGAAATTTGAACTCGAGTTAAGGAAGGTACCCTGGTCGGATTGGTAGGGGGGAAGGGACATAGACAGTTTTTGTAATACCCCATAAGATCGCTAGCAGGGGGGAAGGAAACGCGTGGCAATTAGGTACAAGACATTTTTTTCGATAGAAGGTAGACATTTGTCACCTTTGAATTTTAGGTGGGCTCATCTTTCTGTTTTTATTACTTTTTCTTGCTTAGATTTTTGTTGCATTTTGGTGAGGATTTGTGTTAAAATTTTGTACGAACAGGTGATCACAAGATACCTGCGCACAGGTTTTGGTCTCAAGTTACTTGGAACATTGAAATAGAGGTAGCCAAAAAGAGAAATAAGAAAAAGGGGGGTCAGCATTTGGTTTTTAAGAGAGGATTTTGGGAAAATTTTACTAGAGCTTGAGTGGTGGTACAAGGTACGGCGAATCAAGAAGTCCCCATAACGAAGAGGGAAGAAGTCCCACCACCCAGACACTTGTCAACAGTCTTGGGACAGTGCCGAAGAAGTCTTAGGACAGAGCAGTCTGGGGACAGTCTTGGGACAGTACAGTCTTGGGACAGTGGTCTTGGGACAGGGTCTTGGGACAGGGTCTTGGGACAGTAGTCTTGGGACAGGGTCTTGGGACAAGGGTCTTGGGACAGGGTCTTGGGACAAGGTCTTGGGACAAGGTCTTGGGACAAGGGTCTTGGGACAGGGTCTTGGGACAGGGTCTTGGGACAAGGTCTTGGGACGGTGTCTTGGGACAAGGTCTTGGGACAGGGGTCTTGGGACAGGGTCTTGGGACAAGGTCTTGGGACAGGGTCTTGGGACAAGGTCTTGGGACAAGGTCTTGGGACGGGGTCTTGGGACAAGGTCTTGGGACAAGGTCTTGGGACAAGGGTCTTGGGACAGGGTCTTGGGACAGGGTCTTGGGACAGGGTCTTGGGACAGGGTCTTGGGACAGTAGTCTTGGGACACTAGTCTTGGGGCACTAGTCTTGGGACACTAATCTTGGGACAGTAGTCTTGGGACAGTAGTCTTGGGACACTAGCCTTGGGACAGTAGTCTTGGACAAGAGTCTTGGGACACGGCCGGAAAGTACTGGGACGGTACCGAACAGTCTTGGGACAGGAGAAAGAAGCCTGGGACGGTACAAAGAAGAGTAGGGACGGCAATTGGAAGTCTTGGGACAGTGTAAAAATTGAAGTAAAATTACAAGAAGTGTTTTAAGACAGAATTAAGATAGAACAAGACTAATTGGAACCAGGTACGGTTGAGACCACAAATAAGGAAAGTTTCTCGAAAAGTTAATAAAGAGAACTGAAACAAGGTTTTCACCACGTTGTATATTTTTTTTTCTTCTTCCTTCCCGAAAGATTTTATTCTCAGAATAGGATTGTGTATATAGTAAAATTGTAAATAAAAGCAATTGTAAATAGAAATAATGAGGCGGAGCAGGGTACCGGTAGCTGAAAAAAGACCTACCGAAGCAAAGTATAATTCGTCGCTACGCAAAACAACATCAATGGGCCCAAAGATAACAAAGAAGAACTTTTCAGTTAACATGGTCAGCACAAGGAGTACAGCGGAGAACAGAGCAAGAGAGGGCATGGAAGGGGAACGAGTAGAACCCACCATCGAGATTGATCTAGAGACACCTGATCAAAGTGTTGATGAAACAAGGAAAATAGCGACGGAGTCAACTCCAATGCCCAATGCAGAAGAACCAAACTCGAAACCCATAGAATTCTCACCAATAGACAACGTGGAAGATGCAATAGGCAACACCGAAGAAACGGTGAAAGAAGACTCTCAAGTAAAAAAGACATCTTTTACAGAAAGGTTGGCGATGATGGTCGGAATAAAAACGAAAGAGAACGTGACTGAAGAACCAAAAGCTGAAAGAGCACGAACATTTGGAACAGTGAGCACGAAGACGACAGAAGCCAATCCGAGAGAGGGACAAACTAGAGCAGAAGCGACGGCCGAAGAAAAACCGACGGCTGACCATGAAGAGGCTACTCTTGAGCTAGGTGACTTGATGGCGAAACTGAATCAGATCGACAAAAAGCTGAAGCACAGCGAAGAGGACAGAGAAGTGAAAAGAAAAGAATTAAGATACAACAAAAACGAGTATCTGGATAGTTATTTTAACCTGGCCAAGGCAACAGAAGAGAGACTCAAGGAAATGTCAGATAATGTAGAAACCACCAATGAAGAACGAGATAAGAACATCAAAAAAGATTTGCAACAGTTAAAAAACCGATATGATGATGTCAACAGCCAATTAGGTAGCCTGGAAAAGAGAATGGACACAATGAGCAAAAATCAGGCCGAGAGTTCGTGTGCAATACAGGCGAAATTGGATGCAATCTTGAGTAATTCTACCTCACAAGAAAGACCGGCAGCGGATCGCGCGCAAGGCACCAGAGTTGACTTTGTGGAACCACAAAGGAACAAACGGCAATCGACACCGTTGCCCTTAACCCGGGATACGGTGAGCATAGCACCAACAGCTGCTAAAACAATCATGAAGAATGGAATGTCAAGTACAACGACTGGTCCGGGGGACTCAACAGCTAACAGCAACGCAGGTCCGGATGCTATGACATGGGCAAACACTTGGGAGATGATGAACAGGACTCTAGAGGCCTTCGCCACGAGGAACACTAACTCGAGCGATAGGAGAGATGGGAAATCAAGAAAAACATTCAAGAAGCCAAAAGAATTCAAAGACGACTCAGATGGATGCATTGACACGTGGGTGGAAGTGATGAGATGACATCTAGAGCAAGAAAACTTGAACGATGAAAGACAAGCATGCACAGCCATACTCAGCAATTTAGAAGGCACATCATTAAAATGCGTGGTTGCGAAGAAAGAAGAAGAACGCGATACCGCGGACAAGATCTTCGAGATATTGCTGAATCGATTCGGGTCAGGCATGAAGGGTCACCAAGCGATGATGCGATTTGAAAAGAGAAGGCAGAGGGAGGACGAGTCAATAGATCGGTTCCTAGATGATCTCGAGAGCTTGAGAAGAAGGAGTGACCCAGAGGAGTCGACAAACAAAAGAAACTTTAGCATTGCCTCGAAGTTCATTGATGGGGTAAAAAGTGACGACTTAAGGACAATGTTAGCAACATACTACACATTGTCGAAAGACAGCGCACCAACCCCAGAAGAAATGAGACAGAAATCAAGGGAATACATGCTGATGAAACCCAAGAAATACTCGTATTCAGAAAACAGGAACACGCAAGGGGGAAGTCAACCGCAGAGGTCGTCATGGTACAAACCTAGAGATGACATGGACAAGCGCAGATCATGCGCGAACTGCGGGTCGGCGGATCACCACGTGGCTGACTGCACAACATACAAACAAGGCATGAAGAGTCTAGGATATGCACCAGATGAGGAGGACATGAGCCAGATGGAGGAACACGAGTACTATAGTGGCTTAATCATCAAGATAGGCGCAAGATGCTTCTTCTGTAACCAGGAGGGGCACTTCCGAATGGATTGTCCCTTGTTCTGGGAAGCGGTCAAGGACCAGAGTCACCCTAAACATAAGTTGGCATTAGCGGCGGTGCAGAATCAGCGGAACAGGCAAAACGAATTTGAATCGAGGAACTTAGGAGCACCAAGCACGGAATTGCCGACGAAGACAGTGAAAGCTGTATCACATGTTAATGATACCATAGAATCCGCGGCAGGGAACTCTCTAGAGATAAATTATGAGAAAGCGGCGACGGAAGCAATTGCCAAAGTGAAACAGGATCTGGCTGCGAAAGAAATAGAGCAACGACTAAAGCTGGAGATAGAAAGACAGAATTTTAACGAAGCATTAACCGGATCGAAACAAATACCAGAGGCTGTACCAGGCTCAACGAAGACAGGGAATTGCAATACTGTGAAAATGGTGACAGGTAAACCTTTTGGCATATCGAAAATCGGGGCAAGGATAATGTCGATAATCACAGTGGGCGGCCACGAGGTAACCAGAAACTTGGGCGAGCCGAGCGACCAGACGGTAATGCACATTGACGTGTATGCAGACTATTTGAGTGGTATAAGCCCACAAACGACTTCTAGAGCGCTGAGAGCACTACTCACGAGAGGGGGCAGCAAGTCGGTACGTGTTGATAACAGGTATACTGAAGCTTATGGTCCACACGAGGTGATGCTAAATATAGATGGGATTAACATCTATACCAAGACGATGATAACATGTGACGAAGACCTAATTGGGCAAATCTACGTAGGGAAAGAAGAGTTGAAAGTGAGATCGATTGGACACTGCGCCATGCTTGAAGAAGATGCAATGCACATCGGAACAGAGGCAGATGTGACAGGGCACGTGCTAGATATAAGTGGCAAAAAGACTCAGTTGCGTGGGTTGCTTGACACGGGAGCAGTCTTGAGCGTTATACCAATCGAAACTTGGGAGAAGATGGGCTTTGACAAAGGTGACTTGATAGACTCGAGAATACGGCTGTCAGCTGCAAACAAAGGGGCCCTACGGGTGCTGGGCAGGACGCCGATAATAGCCCTCAATTTGGGGGAACGTAACCTGTGGATGAGCTTCATCGTGGTAGAAAACCTAGATGAATCTGACCAATTCATTTTGGGCAGAGACTTCATCAGGAATTTCGACGTAACGATTGATCTAAATAACGCAATGTTCAGCATACGGAACCCGGATAGGAGGTACGCAGTCAAACCGGTAAATTTAATAATGGCAAATGAAAACAAAGCACCGGTATTCTTGAGTAGGAGGGTGAGGCTAAAAGCTAATGAAGCGGCAATCGTAAGTTTGAGGATGAAAAATTACAATGAACTAAGTGACAACAAGCAAGTGTGCATAGTCCCGAATCCCAATAGTCAAAGTGCTGCTGTTTTAGGAAGATCATTTTCGATAACGAAGAGCGGCCTCTGCGTCAGTGTCTTGTTGAATACCCTTGATATACCGATCACGATACAGAGAGGGAGGAAACTGGGATATGCTTTACCGGTTAAAACTCGATATGAAACAATTGAGAACTCAAAACAATATGAAGTTGTTGATTGTCCCAATCACAGGGACAAAATTTGTATCTTGAGACGATTGCAGAAAAAAAAAGATTCTTCAGGTCTTATTAAATCACTTAAGTCAGAAACGGATGATGGTCTTTCGAGCTGTTCGAACTTTCCAGAGCGACCCACACTAGATGAAATGCAAAATGAAAAACCGGTCCTGCCGGAGATTGAACACTTGAGGGGCAAACTGAAAGATGAACAGCTCGAAGCCATCAAGGACGTACTAGAGCGGAACGAGGATGTTTTTTCGAGGCATAAGGCGGATATCGGGTGTTGCAATTTCGTTGAGCATGAAATAGAACTTGAGGAAAACGCGGTACCACACAGGGAGGGGGCGAGGCGCATGACCCCACACAAATCGGACGCGTGTAGAAAAGAGATCGAGACGTTACTAGAGTATGACATGATAGAACCATCCAAGTCACCGTGGGCGTGTGGAGTAGTGATGGCCAAAAAGAAAGGCGACCAGTTGAGGTTTTGTTGTGACGTTCGATACCTGAACTCCGTCACGGTGAAGGATGCCTATCCCATACCTAGGATTGATGAGAGCCTCTCGAAGTTAGGTGATGCAAAATTTTTTACGACTCTTGATTTAGGCTCAGCCTTTTGGCAAGTACCACTAAGGAAGCAGGACAGGGACAAGACAGGGTTTGCCTGCGAGTTGGGTCTGTTTCAATGGAAACGGATGCCGTTTGGACTTTGCAATGCCACAGCCACGTTTCAGCGGTTGATGGCACACGCGCTGATAGGCGTAACGAAGAAGTATGGCAACCTGGTAATGTGCTACGTGGATGACGTGGTAATAGCGACGCCAACACTGGAAGACCACATTGAGAGACTAGACGAAGTGTTTGCATGCATGAAGAGGTCGGGGCTAAAGTGTAAACCATCAAAGTGCGAGATACTCAAGGACTCAATAAAATACTTGGGCAGGATGGTAGACAAGCACGGCATCAGACCTGATACGGACGCCGTGGAAGCAGTCCTGACCTGGAAATCACCGAAGACAGAGCACCAGTTGATGAGCTTCCTGGGTTTCGCTAACTATTATAGAGAGTTCATCAAAGGCTATGCAGACAAGGTATACCCGATGCAACAATTAATGAGACACAAGGGCAAGAAGCTCACGTGGAACAACGCAGCAGAAGAGTCATTCCAGAGGATAAAGAAAGAGCTATGTGAGGCACCAGTACTGGGTATGCCGACTGAGAAAGGGATGTACGTGCTGGACACGGATGCGTCGGTAGTCGCGATTTCTGGGATTCTCCACCAAGAACAAGAATGGAATGGGAAGACAGTCTTGAGACCAATAGCGTACGGGAGCAAAGTCCTGAGTGACACGGAAATGAAGTACGGAGCACCGAAAGCTGAGATGTTCGCGGTGGTTACCTTTGTCGAGAAATACAGGGCATACTTGGGCAGTGAACCATTCAAGTTGCGAGTCGACAACAGAGCACTGAGCTGGCTGAAAACGTACTCAATGGACCAAAGTTACATTGGGAGGTAGATAGTTCGCCTGGACGGATACAACATGATAATTGAGCATAGAACGCGAGATAAACATCAGAATGCCGACAGCTTGAGTAAGAAGACGGAGTTCTATGAGAGACAAGAGCAAAGAGAAGCAGACAGACCTGAAATCAAAGATGGCTTCTCATTCATGGACAAGGAAACGTACGACAGTCTTCCACTCACGAGATGGCTGGACAAGTCAGGCAAACCGATAGAAGATCATCCTGAATTGCCTAAAGAGCCTCCAGAGAAGACCATCTTGAGGAAGAGCAAGAGGATTCCGATTGAGATTATACTCAAGTCGAAGATCGTGAAGGAGACGCTCAAGGCAAAAGGCTATGATCTTAACCAGGTGGAAGCAGGAACTGCACAGATAGATGATGACTTAATGAGGTTGCTCGAGAAACTATCAGATGATAAGCCCGTGATCCAGGAGAAGGGTACAGAGAAACCGGAATTCACTATACTTCGGAGAAAAGAGACAGTGAACGATACTGACTCATCAAGAGGAAGCGTCACTGACAGCAAAGATGTCGTGCGGTCACTAGTTGACAAAATCCCCGAAGACATTCTGGAGCAGACCAGGGTTAGGAAAAAGAAAGTGACGTTCAAGGAAGATACTGAGCACCTGGGACCAGGTCAAGAGTCCGGGGAGTGTTCCAGGTTCACGGAAAAAGGAACCGGAGAAGGAAAATTGTCCGGGGAGCGTGAAGGATGGGATGAAGACTCGGATGAGAGCAGCGAAAACCAGGACAGTCTGTGCATGATACTGGCGGAAGAGAAGACAAGGCACCACGACAGGGAGTTACAGACGGATCCATCATCAGGAACGTACAATCTGGAGATACAGGAGATACGAGGTGGTGAGGAACTTGAGAGAATTGCGGTTTCAAGGAAGCCATACAGAGAACTATCATGCAACTCAAACGTCAGAACAAATCTGGTGCCAGAAGATGATATGAAAATCGTGAAAAGGATGATATGCGTGAAGCTGAGTGATGACATCCACAAACCTGGTGAGATGAATGGACAGATCATGGCGCTAAAGGAGCATGTCAAGGCAAGATATAGGCTGTCAGACCTAATAAGAGCCCAAAAGAATGACAAAATGACAAGTAACCTCTCCAAATGGATCCAGTCGGGGGTCAAGGAGAAGGGGGAACTCGAGGAAGACAGCTACAAGATCTTGAGCCAGTTCTACAAAGAGAAAAAAGACTTACTCTACCACACAGCTGATGGGGTGGTAGCATGCAAGAGGAAAGATGAGGAGAAGATATTACACAAACACAACCTCATCATACTGCCACAGTTGTATCAAACGGAGGTGCTTTTCAGATCGCACGACCAGATGGGCCACCAGGGGATAGACAAAGTACAACAAAGGATACTTCACAGGTTTGATTGGCCAGGAATGAGAAAAGCTTGCGAGAGATGGGTGAATGCCTGCCTGGCATGTCTCCAGGTAAAAGACCCAAGGAAGATGAAGTTTCCCCTCAAGTCCGTTGAGAGCTCAGAGTTCAATGAAGTGGTGCAGATAGACCATCAAAAAATCTGCATGACGGAGTCGGGATATAACCAGATACTGGTTATAATAGATCACTTCACAAAGTTGGCGGAAGCGGTCCCGTGCCAAACAGCCTCGGCCGAGGAGACATGTGATCATCTGATAACGCATTGGATATCGCGGTATGGTTGTCCAATGACTTTCCAGTCGGACAACGGCAAAGCTTTTGTAGGGGACTTGACAAAAGAATTGATGAAGAGATCGCACATTGCTCAAGCACACTCGACAACCTATCATCCACAGACCAATGGGTTGGTAGAGAGACAAAACAGGACACTGGTCAACATGTTAAGGGTGTACTGCTCAAGATACATGACGGACTGGGACAAATACCTGCCACAGGTAGTAGGAGCCTACAATAGTACACAGCACTCAACTACGGGCATCAGTCCTTTCATGATGTTGACGGGTAGGGAGAGAGCAATGCCTCTGACATTCTTTTACCCGGAATACGAAGGGAAAAGGACGTCGCCTCAGGCATACGTGAAAGAAGCGATCAAAAGACAACAGGAATTGAACGAGCTATGCAGGAGGAACACGGCGCAAGCGCAAATGAGGCAACGCAGGAAATACGACGAAAAAATATTACGAGCAAAGCCATATGAAGTGGGCCAATACGCGTGGGTTTCCAAAATGTCATACCGCCCAAGGGAACAAAGAAACTACTCAAGAAGTGGAGGGGACCATTCATGATAACGGAGGTTCATCAACAAGGACGGTTCTACCGCTTGAGTACAGGGCGAGCGGCACATTATGAAAATCTGAAGCCTCACGTCCCGTCTCCAGAGGATTGGTGCATACCGAAGGACATGGAGGGTCTTGAGTACCTGGTGGTAGAGCCAGCGTGTGAAGTGAATGAGAAAGGCACTAGAGAGAAAAATGATGGTAATGAGAACTTGAGTTTGGACGACAATGAAAAGATAGGAGTGGAGTCTGATGCAGGATCATTTGTAGAAGAAGACTGGAACGACCCGGAGCAAGACGAGGTGCCGAAATGGATGGAACCGGATCGAACAACACCACCGGAAACCAGGACTGGCAATCGTAAACGCACAGGCATGAGGTACAACAGGTACGGGGATGACTTCTTGATCGATAAGATACAGCCAGACAAATTGGGCGAGGAATTACTGAAGGCAGGCGAACTGGAAGCTGGAGAGGAATGGCAGGTCATTGACGATGGTGGTCATTATCTGCAGGATGATTACTCGACGCCAGAAGTAGAAACGGATCTCGAACAGAGTGAGATAGAGAGGAGGGAGAACACGAACTTGAGGATTCTAGAGTGGATGCGTGATGTCAAAGACGAGAGCCGCGAAGGACAAAGCATTCAGCAAGTCGATGTATCAGCAGCAAATTACATGAAGACAGAGGACCCTCTTTTCGGATGGACGGCAACAGACAGGCCACTGGACATTCCTCAGGACAATTCAGACCCGACAACATCGACGGGGAAGTCGATAAATATTTTTGTCCGGGGAGTGGGGGTAGGACTTACCCACACCGAAAATTTGATGATGAAGAAGCTCAAGGAAGTGAGAGAAACGAGCGAATTGGAACTGGAGGAAGAAGAGCCAGAGCCTACTATAGGTCGGAATTTCAAAACGAAATTCGAAATACCCAATGAATACTCGGAGAACATCATGATAACAGATAGCGACTTCATCCTGTCAAACAGGACCAGCGCGATCTGCATCACGGCGGACATGAGTTTCAAATCAAGATTGGAAGCTGACTTCAAAAGAGAGTACCAGAATGTAGAGTTTCTGTTCAGACAGAGACCAGGACTGGGAGGGATGGCAGCGCTTCCACCGTCAGTGGCACAAGTCCCGGGCAAATATCTGTGCTTCCTAGTAACGAGGGTCAATGACAGGAACACAATCGATCCCGAACACGTGATATTGGCACTAACAAGATTACGAGACTTCATGATTGAAAGAGGGATAACAGAAGTCTCAATGCCGGTGTATGACCGGTGTAACAGAAGTCTCAATGCCGGAATCCTGGACTGAGCCCGAGGGAATTGTACGCTAACCTACATGTGGTCTTTGCAGAAACTGAGATAATGGTGTATCTTCATAAGAAGTACTACTTGAGCATCGCCTGAGTCGGGTACATGGGGGTATCGAGTCGGGTGTGAGGGAGGAGTCTTGAGTTAGGTACTGGGGTGCGGCGCAGGTAAAGGGATCTTAAAGATATGATTGGCATGACAATTAAATTTTAAAACGAGTTAACGGTGCTAAAACATAAAATGAATCTGCATGCTTTTAAGGGAATTCCAATTGAATTGTTTTAAGTGATATGAAAATGATAAGATTTTAACCATACTGGTAAAAGGGGGGTCTCTAGGTTAGGAACATGACATGTCAAGTTTCAATATGCTTTCTGTTTTCAGATCAAGACTCCAGCGAGAAACAGAGAGAGAAATCTTGATTGAACTCGCGATAATCGGCACTTGCAGCAAATATTTGCAAGGGAACATTTCGAGAGAATTCTTGAGTTGGGTAATACTTGAGTCGGTAAGGTAATTCTTGAACTGGTAAGGTAATTCTTGAGCTGGTTAACACATACCTGTATACATCCCGAAGTCACGAAGAATGGCAGACCGATTATGGAAATCCGTGCCCGCGGTCCTGAGGAAGCCCACTCTTGATGAGCTGTACAGGCGCCTGAGGGACTTGGACTACACCCAAATAGACGAGAGAATGGCGGTGATGCTGAATGCCATCCTCCAGTTGGAGGACCAGGGTGAGTGCAGGGAGTCTGCAACGGAGGCTGTCTTGATGATCGGCTACACCACCGAGGGAATATCGAACCAAGAACAGACCAGATGGTTGTCTTGGAATGTGGATGGAGGAGTAAGGGGTTTTGACTTGGCAAGGAATCCTGGTCTGAATAACAATACCGAATATGGCGCAGGGGAATTCCCACTACCGACTAGGCCAACAGTGAGGTCCACAAGCCAGAGCTCGAGTAGGGTGCCATCGATGTCACGAATGCAACAGACGACCGAGGCATATCCGGATCTAGGTGTTCTAAAGAAAGAGCTCAAGAAGACGCAGAAGGAAAAGAATAAGGCGAACCTCGATCGGGATCAGGCAAATCTGGATCGGGAGAAGGTTCAGCTGGAAAGGGACCAGGCGGTCAACGAGCGAGACCAGGCTCTGAGGTTGCTTGAGATACAAAAAGCTGAACATCAACAGGAGTTAAGGGTGCGGGAGAACGCCGCAAATCGTGATCAACTGAGGTCGGAATTAGACAGAATAGAACAACGACAACGCGAGCTTGATGCACAGAAGGGAGCCAGGCCGAAGGAGCGAGTGGTCACCAGCTCGAGGCCAGAGTCACGCATGGAGGTGGATGAAGCCCCCAGAGCAAGAGCACGGTTCAACCTTGACCGCGAGGCCCGAGAACACATGAGTGAAGGGTTGGAAGTTTGGATACCGAATGACGCAACGTCTTCCTTGCGTAGCCTAGAGACGCAACCCATACGCCCACTGATGGATGTGGAGCTGCCGGGATATACCCCAACCTCGACCTCGAGTGACAGTCAGGTGAGCGGCGGCTCATCGCGTCTGAGAGAACTGGGCGAGAGATTGCGACAAAAGAGTCGTGAGAGTTCGGCAAGACCGGAGCTTCCCCCGACGTGGAGGGAACAGCCGGTTAGGAGTGTCGTGATCTCGAGTTATAAGAAGAATACAGAGGGGAGGTACCACAGGCACAATCGGCTGGACTGGAGTGCGGGGCAGAAAGCTAGGAGAGACTGCTTTCATGATGGGCCTGGGTGCAGTACTTGGCGCCACCCCGGGTACCAGAAGGTGCGGTTCACCTAATCGTAGGGGACAGCCTGGTGCGGGTGTTGACCCGGATCCGATCGCACTGGCAGACGGGAATCTTGAGTTTCGCTGGAGCTGCCACGCCACAGATGTTGGCAACGCTTGACATGCTGGGGATGACCAAAGTATACACGGTGACCCTGATGGTCGGGACCAACGATGTATCAAGGGGTGAAGCGAGGAAAATAACAAGGCTGCACGATAAGGTGAGCTGCCTTCTTGAGGAACTGAGGATTCAGATGGACCCCATCCTGTTGACGATATGTACTGTCCCCTACAACATGATGTTTGATCAGCACGCCTTGGAGATGAACGAGAAGGTGCGGAACCTAAACAAGGGGATAAGAGACATCCACCGGAAGAGTGTGCTCCCTGTCAGACTGTTGGACGTGGCAGAGCGCATGGAGAAAGAGGGATTCCCTGAAGACACCTCCAGTGATGGAATCCATTTTGATAGACCGAGGGGAGCAGAGTGGCTAAACGACGTCTTCCAAGAACACATAAATGCGCTGGAGGCGGATCTGCTAGAGACAGCCCAATTCACTTTAGGACCACCTCCGAACCCACCATTCCTTGCCTCAAGGGCCTTGTCTGGTCGCTTGGGACCGAGAGTTGACACTAGAGACAGTTCAAGGAGCAGCCAGACCAGATTGCAGAGTGCCACGCCAATGGAGTCTGAGGAGGTGACGTCATCAACACCTCCAAGCTCGGCGATATCCTCAGTGGTAGTGGCAGAGAGCAAACGGGAAAATAAGTCTATGGAGACCGCTCGCTTGAGATATCCTGAGAAGGTGAAAGAACTGGATCTAGAGAGTTTGGAATGCAGGCAAGAATTGGCGGAAACCCTGGGGATCGAACGAGTATCACACGAGGATTTGAATAGGCATCATTGCGTGGACTGGTTGAAAGCTCATGAGGCGCATTTCTCGAGAGCGAAGTTGATGGAGACCACAGACCTGACGGGAATTCCCACAAAAACGATCATGGGACCCATTAACTACAGACCTCTCAAGCTGCTGGGGAGTCCGGGACTTATAGCAGAACCTCCCAAGCACCGAACTAGCATCGCCAGGATCAGGTTGGCAACCCCGGCACAATTGAAGGTGGTAGACAAGCTACTCAATCCGGGAGGAACGGGATTGCCAGATGCCGCTTACGAAGGCTCGAAATTGGCGGAAGATCCCAGGTACGGGAAGCCCTGTGGGAGTACCCAGCTGGCCAAAACCCTGGCAGTGTATGATAGAGCAGACCCAGCTGCTGCGAGAGTAGTCATTGTGGCGGGATCAGACTTCGAAGGAACGTCTCCCAAGTTGTTCTGGCCGGAGACTTTGATATACTCTTTGCCAGGAGCTGAATTAAATCAGATGTTAACTCTGGTAGTGGCAATAAAGTCGGAGATGCCCTGTGAACCTGAGCTGCTGTTGTTTGCAGGGATGAATGATCACCTGCACGCGATTGGACTTCTTGAGCAACTAAAGGGCGATGAAATTCCGATATCGAGGAAGATATGGGAAGCCATTCAAGCGTTGTTTGCGGCGATGAATGAAGTGCAAGAGAATGTTGTCTCGAGATTCGGGTCCAAGACGAAGGTGGTGTTTACCACATCCCCTGGATACGCGAATATGCCACCCGCCCTACAGTTCGTGTACGCGGTCTTGATCCTGATAGCAGAAGGGAGTGAATGGCGGATTCTAATGGCAGCCCCCAATCGGGAGTTGGAGCCATCGAACCTGAGGCTTCGCAAGTCAGAATTGGCGGCGGCATGGGCTGACATATCTCATGCACTGGGGGGCTTTTATGGACTAGCCGACATCCTGATCGTATTAGACGAGGTGCTCTTGCTAGAGATATCGAACTTTGCCAGGCAACTCAAGTTCAGCCCAGTCATCGGGGACGATCACCCGGCGATAAGCAGATTAACGGCCAGCCTGTGGTTTCGGAGTATGGAAGTGAAGATCACAAACTCCACCAGCAAGTCTAGAGGTCCCAGTAACGAGAGAAGAAATGTGGCCGAGACGGAAAAGCAATTAGGATCGTTGAAATATCGTTTGACTCAAGAGAATGGCTGGTGGCCATTTTTGACACCAAGGCTGGAGAACGCCACGAATAAGACAAGGGAGGAAGCACCACTCCTCGTGAAACAAGTCTGGAGTTTTCTAGAGAAGCAACTGGAGCTGGCCGAAGTAAGAGACATGACGGTGGCTAGATTTGTCTCGGCCGCCAATGAAGTGACGATTGGAGGGTTCTGGAGAGAGCACGCCAAAGGCGAATTGAAGACTCGGAGGGATTACGAGATTCTCAAGTTTTTGAGTCCTTGCTGGGAGAAGGAATTCTTGGCAGGAATATTCGGTACCACGGCGACTATCTTTGGAGCCTTCGTGCAGGAGATACTGGGCATGCCCATCAGCCTGCTCTTGGCCCTGTATTTGGTCTACCCCAGATACTTGTTCAATATGGGCCCAGCATACATGTTTAGTCGGGGAGTGGAGACACTTCGAGTTGATGGGTACCTGGCACTGGTGCTCTTCACCCATGGGGAGTTGGTGTCGTTTCATCGATTAATGGAATATGGAGAGCCTCTGTCTATGGGGAGAGTCCACACGAGCATTGAAACCAGCTCCTACAAGTGTGCCGCAGGGTTGAAGACGTTGCTAGTGCAATACCTCATGATGCAAAATCGGCACATGACGGGTGAAGATGAGAATCCAACTTCGAGAGAAGAATGGAAGAAGACGAACAGAGGGATGCCTCTGCTGACGGACCTATGCCTGGCAATGAGGTCGGACCCAATGGGGATAATCCGGGGCCTAGAGGAGGTGGTGACCTGCATTTATGGTCCAGCAGTGACGTACGCGTTCCCAGACCCCCTGGTGACAACGTATCGTCACTCTGTAACGCACTTGAGCCTTATCAGTATACTGGATGGGACGGCGTTAAATTGGTGTCAGCAGGAGGTGCTCAGAGGGCGAATGAGCAACACGGTACTCTTTGGAAAGGTGAAAGATGCCGAGCTGATAGTGTACAACTTCAGGGGGCAAATGCAATGTAGAATGGGAGGCAAGCGAGAGGGTCCCATTGAAATGTATCCCAAATTCTGGAACTTGAACCCATTGACGGCGGACGGACGAGAAATCTTGAGAATTCCTGCCTGGAAGGAGTGCTTCGCACTGGTGAAGAGGGAGCTGGAGACCATAATGGAGAAAGAAATCCTCCCAGCCACCATGCCTGAGTTCCCAATAGTCAGGAGGATGACCTTAGGAATGAATAGTCCCTTGGTAGTTCCCTCCATAATGGCGAGGATGACGACGGAGGAAATGCAGAAGGATTTCACTGATGGCTGGGACCCCCTGTTCATTGGCTACACGGCGGCGGTCTACTTCCATACCAGCGAGATGAAGGTAAATTCGTGGACGACGCAAGCGAAAAAGAGTAGAGGTTCGCAGCCCCCAGGGTATGAGGTGCGGAAGGTCTTGAGAACTCTAGAGAAGGAGGGACTTGAGAACATGTTACCCATATGGGATGATGGCAGGATGATCGTGATGGAGGGGCACGTCGCACTGGTGGACGACATGAAATTTGCCACGAGAAAATATAAGGCGCCCTATGGCTTGGAACAGGTGGAAATAAGACAGGAAGGAACAGAACTAGATGCAGCAGGTCAACTGCATGTAGCGCTGACGGAATACAAAAAGCTGGATCCTACGACACCATCACCACTGTCCGTGGACACACCTGGAGACCAGAGGAGCGGACCCGTCGAAGACCGATTTAAGAAAATTCTCGAGAGAAGGAGACATGAGTCAGAAGAAGAGAGTATGGATGAAACTCTCAGTGAAGCCGGTGAAGACATGGAAGTGGGGAATACGCCTGAACCAGGGCCATCAGGGGAGGAGCTCACCACTCAAGAGCTGTTGAAAGACTTGAGCGAGGAGAATTGGGCAGATACTGCCACACCACCCCTGATTCCGTCTACCCGGAAGGATCTGGAATTGCCATTGGCAAGTGAGACCTTCAATATGGGGATGATACTCTTGAGCTCGGAGGAAAGGGAAAAGAACACTTTCGAAGGGAACAGGGACATATTCCTGGGATCACTGAAGGACGATGCTTGGCAGGAGTTCTTGGAAGAATTCAATCAAGAAGTGGGCAGCGAGACGACGCTGGACAAATTCAAGAAGGAACTGTGGGACACAGTCGTAAGATTTGGAGAACCGCTTCTGATAGGAACGGGCCTAGATGAGAAGGCGAGAAAAGAGCTACTGAGCAAGCTGGTAGAGCTGAGGAATTCACGATCGAAGACTAGAGAAGAAAAATGTGAGGACAGCTCTACTCGGAGACAAAAAACTGTAGATAAAATGGTTGATGATATAAAAAGGGATAAGGTTGGGACTAGTAATATGATTAAAAGTACTAATATCCTGGGGGCTCGAGCAGGGGGAGGCAAGAGTTGGAAGGAGTGGATGGAGAGGTCGAATCAGTGATGGTAGCCACAACACCCTCAAGTAGAGATGTGAAGACTCGCAAGAGGAAGAGAGAAGTGGAAGGATTGGGTAGTCCTTCAGTGGATGCTGTTTCGGAAGGAAACTTGAGAGAGACGGCGCCCATGGTTTTGGCTAGATGCAAGACGGCGGCATACAAGAGCAGCTCGGAACTCAGAAGACCACTTGAAGTAGAGAGGGAAATAGAGGTTTCCACCAGTTCGACATCGGAGGAAGACTTCAAGCCTCAGAAGATAAACGTGAAGAGAGGTTCAACGAACGGACAGACATGGGAAGTAGATGTCGGCAAAGAATGGATCTCGAAGGCACACCAGGCCACGGGCAAGCGAGTGACAAGTGATCCATTGGAAAGGAACAAGACGAGGAACACCTCCCGGACGTGGTGGGTGGCCCTTGAAACATTGAAAGAAATGGAGGACTGCTGGAAGAAGTTGGACAGTGGAGTAGCTCGCAAGCGACGTAATTGGGCCACCCAGCAAAAGGCCGAGGTTAATAGAATAGAAATGGCAAATCATCTGAAGAGGTCCTGGCAGAGTTTGTTGAAGGATCATTTTGAAGAAGCAATGAGGACACCCTCATCAGCACCACCATTAATGGCGAATCCCTTCGTTAGAACTGCAGGGCAATTAATGTTCACCTGGAGTCTGGTGGGGATAGAGCTGGAAACACTGACCTCGTATGACAGGCTGAAGCTGGGAAGCAAGAAACTAGATGTGTATCAGGCACTGATGCAACACGTAGCCAGGGACAACTCAGGCTTGAGCCTGGCCAGAAGAAAGGATGCCACGTGTTTCTTGAGATGGATAATATTGATGATGTCTGATAGCACCATCCTGGCATGCCAACAGAGAGCAAGCGCAAGCAAAACCATGGAAAAAAGAGTCTCAACGGTCATCTTGAACGTGTATCAGAGCACAGGAATAGAAAAGGAAGAGGGTTCCAGACTATCCCTGGAGAACCATAGGAAGCTAGACGAGGTACGGAGGTTTTATAATAAGAAGTTCGAAGAAGAACATGATGTTCATCGTAACCTGGCCTCGTCAGAGCAGTACTCGAGAATCAGCGAGAAGGGGGAATACCAATATGTGTCTGGAGTGATGGGAATGGCCTACAACCCCTTCTTAGACTCGGAAGCTGGAGGCGCCCACAGGAACCATGAGGTAGCGGAGCTACTGAAGTTTTGGACAGAAAGAATAATGGAAATAGACGCGGTGGAAAAAGAGGGGCCGAGCCTGGGCCTGATTCTTGAGAAAACACCAGAGGTGGTGAGCATACCACGTTCAGACAAGAGAGTTGAAGTGAACATGGGCGATAGAAATGGCTTGTTAACCACGAACTTGGGAGTGGTATGGAAACTATTAAGACCCTCCTGGTGTCCACATCCCCACGCGAGTCTGATCGAGGAAACCACCGAGCGAGAGAGGTTAGCACCAACGGAAGATGAAGATCTGGCAAAGTTGAGTGTGCTGCATAAGCTAATTTCTCCTCAGATGCAAGAGCCAGGCGAAAAGACTGGTAATCCCGGGTCAGCAAAGAAATTGGAGCCGGGTAGCTGTCTGGATTCGACGTGTGGAAACGGAGAGCACACCTGCGATGGACGGTCATGCGTTAGAATACTGTCATTTCAAAAAGAAGACCTGGTCACTTGGTTCGAAGACATAACAGAAAGGGAGAAAAGTGAAGTGCAAATAGTAGCGGAGTGTTACGCGAGAACCACGGTGAATGTAGCGACAGCTCTCGGATTCTTTTCGAGAATGTGTAGTCTGCAGTCACTGGAAAGACTAGAATCTGAACATCATTTAGTGACGGCGTTGAGCGTAGAATCATGGCCCGGGGTGTTGCAGGTGACTCAAAAACACATCCGGAGCTGGAAGGTTGGTCTCGAGGCGGAAATGGGATTTCCCATGAGCGAAGCTTATGGCTTGCCATTGAACGCGAAATCGCTGATAGGGTCAATGATGGCCAACTTGTGCGGAAGTCACTACCCACTGCACATGGTGATGGTGGAAGCATCCAGCCAGAGAGTACTGGTGGACAAGGCCTTCTCGGTGCCCAAGTGCGTGAGGTTGGCTCGGATATCGCATCACTCGCACAAGTTGTTGAGAAAAATCAGGGGGACAGTACCAAAAGAATTGAGAGATGACTTGAGTGAAATCTGGGGAGAAGAACTTTTGAAGTTGGAGAGAGAGAACACAAGCGATCACGAGAGACAAAACGTGATCGGAAAACCTGTGGGAAGTGCTCCAAACCTGGAAGATAACGACACGATGCATGAGAAAATGATGGAGCTTGAGCCTCTCTTGGAAGCCTCGGGGGAGCGTAACCTCAGGAGCATTGAAATCACCCATGGAGAATGCCCATGCCACTGTTTGGCGCAAACGGTGTGGTATCCAGATCACAAGAACCTTTGCCTGGTGTGGGATATGGAAGAAATCCGGTCGATCGGACTACCGGATCACCGACAGAAGGTGACGATCTTGGTAGTGAGTACGATGTTGGCTCTGAGATGGATAGAAGAGAATATAACGAAGTATCGGGAAGCGGGGACGCCAACGGCTGAGTCAATATACGCGATAGACTACAGTAGGAGACTCGAGTTGTTTGAGACTGCGTGCAAGGTATTCGCCATACCAACGGAAGTCAGACATGTCTGGAGCCGTTTGAGGTATTTCCCATGGTTTCGGGCGACGCTGACGTCCTGGTTGTACATGACAACGAAAGATCACATGAGAAAACATCAAAAGGAGTATCGACAGTTCCAGGCCGAGATTGGGCCGGAAGCTTTCAAGAGACCCCTGTTAACCCATCGTAATGCAATCACAACAGGATGGAAGAGAGTGGGTAAGATGTCTAGAGACAATACCAAGGCGAGGGAATCGATACTAGAGGAGGACCTGGCGAAGAACATGAGCTTGAGCCTGCACAACTCCTTTTGTTTGAACCGGGAATCTAGGGTGAAGGCACTACCCAACCAAGCAAAGAGGTTGCAAGAGCAAAGAGAATGGATGCGATCCTACAAACAGCTGAAGGCTTGGGAGGAGATTGTGATTAGCTCCGATGATGAAGAGGAACTGTTAAGACAGTTTGCCGTATCTAGTACTACAGGGTGCAGTACCTCCAAGGCGAAGAGTGCGAGATGAGCAGGTGGCTCGAATGGATCTTGAGTCTTGAGAGGGAAAGGGGGGCTTGAGCGTGGATCCGGGTGAAACTTGGATTCACGAAAAAGAAGTTTTAAAAAAGCAAATATTGTTATTAATATACTATATTTATTATATAAATCAAAATGCTGCATGACAATTTCCTGATTGAATAGGACAAAAGAAATTTTAAATGATTGGCTGGGAAAGCAAGAATTCAAGGGTGCAGGTGTGTGCAGATTTTGATTGCTGTTTAGCGATAGTGTGAAAATTTTACATAGCTGTGAATTTTGTGGTGTAGATAAGCTTAAGCCTGCTGCAAACTTCTGTAAATGACCACTGGCACTGTATCTTGAGTAACACTCGGTTTTCTGGGACTCACTGGCAGAAGACAGCACGCGATGAGGACATCGATCTCGAGTCCGGGGAGTATGTGCCAGTCGGTCATATTCGGAAGTTTGGCCTTGAGAGAAGAAAAAAACACTTGATTTTGGAGTGAAATTTAGTTTTTCAAAATTTCGAATGGAACCTGTCATGCACGATTTTCTCGCGATAACTGAAAATCAGAAAAGAGAAGTCAGAACGATTGAGACACACACGCGGGAAAGTTGTAAGAAAAAGCAGTAGGAAATTGCTATTCGCAATTTCCGTCACTATAATAATCGAGAGTAGAGCTGTCCCATCTGTGACAGAGACGAGAGCATTCCCACGAATTGGATTATAGCGACTGGAGTGTTATTCGGAACTGGACTAGAGTGAACCTTCGGTGGAAAGGTGGACAACTTGAGTGTCCTAATGGTTCACAAGAAAACTATTGTCTAGAGTATAAACTCGTTCTCATTGTTCAAACTATAAAACATTAAACTCATTTAGTTACGTTATTTAATTCTTGAGTTAATTACCGACTGGATTATTTCCCACTTCTTGAGCGTGCTACTATGTGAGTACAAATTTAAATTCCTAGAGTGTGTTTTATGATTGTTATGTTGAGGTAAGGCGAGTTTTAGGTTGATCCATCTGAAATGGATCAAAGTTCCACTGTCTAATAAAAAGTAACTTAACGGATTGTTCCAACCCGGTTTTTAACGGCGTTCATGTATTTTGGGTATCTAGAGACCTAAGTATGGGGACGTTTCTAATTCTAGAGTGGGGGGATATTTTAGTAGTAGCCTTTAAGCTGTAACGGGTCGTAGTATCATGTCACAAACGAACCGAACTGGCTCCGACCGTTCTTGAGGTAGAAAAACACAAGAGATGGTGTCCCTGACCCTTGAGCCAGTGGTTATAGGGCCTATTTTTCTTAAGCCTCATGTGTGACTGCAGTAGACGAATGTTACACACATAGGAAAATGGAGGGAAGCGATCGAGGCGGAAATGAACAGAGTCTTCCAAGAGCGAATGGATGAATTGGAAGTAGAACTCTTTGGCACGGGATTGCTGAAGGAAGAGGGAGCATCAAACGAACCGACAATTACCACCCTCGTGCCTCCTAACCTGGAAACACGCTTGGGAGCGGTCCCAGCCGTGACCATCTATAAGCCACAAAGCTCCAGCGAACACGGGCGAGAACGGATGTACGAGATCGATTGGGAGAAGCGCCCATGAGGAGGACCTTTAATCCTAGACGAAGATTAGGGCCTGTCAACTCGACAGCGGAAACGACCAGCACCTCTAGATCGGATACGAGATCTGAGACGACGAGCACCAGTCGAGAGGAGCGACGTCCAAACAGGAGCTCTCTAATGTGATCGAGGCCAATACCTTCTCCCTGGCACATATACAAGGATGACCTGATGAAACTGAACCTTCAGACGGTGAGCTTCGCAGCGGATGCCATGAGGATGTTGAACGGAGCAAGGTTATCGGTCAGCGGATTGTTCTCAATAACAGGAGTAGACTGGTTGCTAGATGCTGGCATAAACTTCAGCTCCATGACGGCCTTGAGGTTTGCTAATCTAGAGGGACTGCCCTCTAATAACACAATGGGCCCAGTGAATGCAAGACCGTTACATGACGTAAAACTGAATCACAATGAGGGAAATCAAGAAGAGAGACCTGGAAGATTTCTGATAACGATGGCGCCGATTGGACAACAAATGAAGATGTTCAGGCAGCTGAAACACCCCCATGTCATGTGAAAGAAAGAGTATACCCGAAACAAGTGAATCAGGAAGGTGATGTCCAAAGATACGGCGGGTTGAAAGCGATAAAGAAAGATGATATCATCTTTGCCGCGTACGTGTAACATTCGCCCAAATATCACACAGCGACGGAGCGTAGAAAAAGTACCTATCAACGACTGGCAGGCGTCAGTTACCTTAATTCTACTCGTTTTTCACCGTCTCGACCTTGCCAGTTGATTTTCTGGTCTGTTTAGGGCAAAGTAAAAAGTTACCATTTTTAGGCCATCAGTCAAACGACTTTTGATCAGCTTTCGTTTGCATGCGAACACAACCACATAGCTGAGTCTCGGATCCTCAGACTACGTGATTGTCATTAAAAACACGGCTCGAACAACCTATTTTATTATGTTTTTGTGTGACAGTTTTATATTAAATCCATTGGAGATGGATTGACCCTTTCCTTTTTCTATCTACTCATGCTCTGAAATATTAAATAATAACGGTGTTAATTAAGATCTAGGACATTACAGCAGCTGTTATAGTCAGTTTTCACAGTCCCTTCACATATAACAGTCTCTGGGGGACCAAGCCTCCGCTCCCGTGATTTTCTTGAGATAACACTCTTATCTCCTATATTTCGTGTCCCGGGAGGGTTCCGTGGTATTTCTCTTCCCCCCACTGAAGCCTCCGTCTCAACAAATATCTGTCGCTAAGGTCCTTATCGTGTGTTCTTGCCACGATAAGAGGCTCCGTGTTTTTCTGTCTCTGATACAACTGTTCTTCACAATCTATATCGTGGTTCTGATTTTCTTTTTTTTTTTCAAAATGGCCGTCTTTTTTCTATTTCTCAGAAATGTTCTTCTTCCGATCGAAATTTTAAAAATAAAAATTCTAGAACATTCTGACCCTCCGTCGCAACACTTTTCTGTTCATAAGGCCTTTAGTCACTCTTTTTTCTGTCGCGGGAAGGTTGTGCTGTGTCATCCGGCAGAATGGCACATACTCCCCGGACAAGTCTCCATCAATGTCCCTATTGATCGCACAACACCGGGTTATCGTCAAGTAGGTATCCAGTTTTCTGTAACCAATCTTACAAATCGCATAAGAAAATGAAATTTATCTACTCCACTTCAACTCACTACGTGTTCACAAATGGCATCGTACTACATCTCACTGCCTTTCAACATTTTCACAAAATTTGCACCATGAGGAGTGTCCTAGATAAAATTTCTTTTCTGACTACTTACGTCGTCTTGTTATAAAACTTCTTTTTGCTCTTTGTGATTAAAAAGTGGGACGTGGCACGGCCACGCACCCGTTAAAATTTACTTAACTTCACTCACCAAGTATAATTAGTCATTTATGCGGTCCTTTCAATATTAAAACTAAGAAACTCTGTGGCTAGGAAAGTTATTGAGTTACCCACCCTTCTCGAGCGAATTTGCTCAAACTTACCATGTCGCCACACAGTGAATTTGTGTCTTACACAGGTTAAAAACTTCAGTCGGGAATAAATAGGTAAATATACTCACCTATGCTCCTTATATACATACATAGATAGTAGTAACTAAAATCAACAATTTAAACAATTTTAACAATTGCAACAATTTTCAAAGTTTGGTCTGACCAAACTAAATCAAAACAAAAAGTTTAACAAGTTCAATAATCAAAACTTGGTTGATTTGTTCAAGTTTTTACACACAAAGACAATCAAGTTTTTTTCTCCTTCTCTTCTCTTCTTCAGTCATCTTCATTCCATCATTTCTCCATCCTGATGTTCAGCGTCACTGTCTTCCAGAACTTTCTCTAACATGTCCAGAGAGTTGCGGGCCGTGCCCCAACCCTCCTGTTCCAACAGCCTCGGTTTGCAACAAGGTAGCAAGTCCACATTCACCTTCTGCTCCCGGTTCCTGCAAAAGCTGTTGTGAAGACATAGGCTCACGTTTCGTTCTAGGTCAGCTCTTAAGACCTCTTTTTTCTCATCTTCAGTAACACAAGGCGCTCCAGCTACTCGCTTCACCGCCGTGGTGACCGCGTTTCTATGCGTCAGGAAAGCTCTCTTATAGGCTCCTGGTCCTATGTCTAGCTGGAAAGATTGATAGGCTTCCGTGTTCCTTGACATGTGACGCTTCGCACGTTCATACATCCAAGATGTCATCACTGCACGGAACCAAGGCATCAATCTTTGCCTTGACCATATTCTTTCGATGGCTTTAGGTATTCTCAGAACCTTGCAGGTGGTTCTGAAAAGATCCAATTCACTACTCATTTTCACGTTGCTCAGCTGTTCAGGAGTCGGCACGGCCGTCTCCTGCTCACTTGTGTCTGCATTAGCCTCCAACCATCTCACTGCTAGCATGGCGCTAACCACCACGATTGACACTGGTTGATTCTGATCGGGCAACCCCGGTGAGTACAACTCCTCCACGTCCCATACTAGGATCAGATTCCCGCGTTTGGGGTACCACAACGTCTGCGCTAAGCAGTGGCAAGGATACTCCTCATGGGTTCTCACTATGTTCCTTCGGGTCCGATACCCTGAGGCTCCCAGTAACGGTTCCACTTCCATCAGAATTCTATGTAGGTCGTCTTTCTCTTCTATGGTGGGGAATTCAGTAGGTAACGCTCCACTCGCTTTCTGTTTCTGGAACTCACTCACGTTGCCTTCGTTCAGTCTCATGAACTCTTCACCCACAACGTCTTGCAACTCGCCTTCGGATCTCTTCGGGACTGCCCGAAAGATCTTTGCCAACAAGTCATATGACCTCTCTGACATTCTGGCCAACCTCACGCACTTTGGCACAGAGAAAAGTTGGTCAACCAACACTTGTTGCGTCCTCGCATCCATCACCACCATGTGCGTAGGATACTTGCTATTACAATACGGCGCTGAGCTTGAACCCACCATATATTTTGAACCAGTAGGTCTGTGATAGGCTTCACTATCCTTCAGATTCATTTCATTCTCTAGGGCTTCTCGCCAGCCTCCAATCTTTTGCTCTGTCTGTAATGCTCCAGGGAATATTTCCACGCTGAGGGACGTCACTAGCTCATGGGCACGCTCCAAGCGCTCGAGCGATTCTATCGAACTCGTAATGCTGCAAAATCCCAAGGCTGTGATCAGGTTTACGTCCGTCACCCCATGGCAGTCTGCGACCAACTCCATGGCACTCTTATCTGACATGCTCAATCTTCCGTACAATCGTGCCAGTTGTCGATGCTGCTCGCTTAGCGTAATCAGGCAGTGTCCCAGGTTACAAACATGTCCTTCCATCCCACTGTGTTGAGCCAAGCATGTGCCTTGCTTCAACCAATTACTCGATGTACCTTCCTCGGACAGCTCCGTGGACGGGTTGCTCTTCTTCTTCGTCAATCTCATGGCCAGCAGGTGATGTATCATGGCCAGATCATGTAAACTCGCATCATCATCCCGTTCTAACATGACATCCGCGGTCATGTCCCAGATTAAGCCTGCGTTAGGATGGGGACACCAGGAAGGTTTCATGAGTTCCCACATCACTACTAGACTGGTTTTCAAGGGACCGTCCCAAGAACCACAATCAAAACTCACTTGCCCTTTTAGCTCGGGAATCGAGGGCTCGACTACTCGTTCTTCCAAAATAATTCCAAGCTTGGGTTGTTCCACCATCAACATTCCAATTTCCTTAATCCGTTCAACCCAGAAGTTGAGCACTGTGACTTGCTCGTAGTCGAAGTATGCTTCCCTGGCTTCTTCGTTCACGAAGGGATTATACGCCATCCCCGGTATGCCAGACACGTATTGGAACGACTTCAGTTTCCCTAGTGTTGCAAACTCCTTTTGTCCTCTGGCCGCTTCAATCAAGTCTCTGCTCACTCTCAATTCTTTGTTGGAGTATCTTCTCACCTCTTCCAACTTGCGATAGCTTTCCATACCATTCGACTCCTTGCTTGGCACGGTCAATGGCATGTCCTGATATAGCTCTAGGAGTGCCCTAAGGAAGTTCCTTTCGCAATCAACTCCCTTTTGCCGAATGATCTTTATACATTCTCCCAACACAGGAGTGGGGATGCGATCCACCACGAACCTGACCAAGCAAAGGGCATCCTTACGCTTATCCCATGCTATCGCTGAATCGTCTTTCGAAATCAATGCTCGTAGAGCCTCCATTAACTCTAGCTCCTGTTCTCGTGATTTCGAGTCATTACTGGCTTCATACTCCGCCTTTTTGATGCCCATCAAGCACCAAGCCAGTCGTACTTGCGGATCAGTTCTCACGCAAGGATGAGCCAGGTATGCTGCCACAGTAGCAGGTGCATTCATCGTCTCATCGAAGTATTTCTGGAGGGCCGCCCTCCAAGAAATCTCTAGCAGTTTTTCCAATCCAATTTCATTCGCTTCTGATGACATCACTGTGCCATACTCTCTTCGATTGAAGTTAGAGTTCTCCGTAAGCCCTTTCAGATATTCTTGCATGGCCCGCTTTTCACTCCAAGCCATCAGGTGCCCTCTCGCGGAGTTCCTCGCTTTCAACATCTCCACATAACCCCCTGCCGGATCTCCCATGTGGACCGATTCCGGCACAGTTATTCGACTGTACTCGACCACGTCGAGTTGTCCTTCCAGTTTCAACTTGGCCATGTTGATCCGCGAGGGCCTATAATCTTCAAGTCCTCCAGATCCACATTGACTGATGACTTCCATTTCTAACTTAGTGTCTGCCAGGGTTCGCGCCGTCTTCTTCGATCTAGTGGCGGTTACGGTCAGACCTGCCAAGAGCATAGGGGGTATCAGATTCTCTTTTTCTCCCCCTGTCAGTGTTGTACTATCTCCCTGCCCGCTCTCGCCTGAACGACCTGCGCTCGTTAAAGAGGTCACCACTGCGTTGGCTCTTGACTTCACCACTCTCGGGTTCATGGCTCGACTTCCTGTCTTCCCTTTTAGTCGCTTCAGCCCTTTCCTGGCTCGTCTGACAGGTAATTTCTTTGCAACATGCTGATCATCGGCACTGTCTTCTGTTACTGACTCGGTCAGAACATCCGACTCCATGGAGCTCACTATTTTTTCCAGGACCTCACGCATGATGGGTTGGTTCAATCCCACCTTCATTATGGACTGCGTCCCATATCGCCTTATCACGTCCCAAGATTTCTCCATGAAGTTTACTCGGCTCCAGATTGCTCCTGTCTTGCCTTCCAACTCCATTTGATATCTTTCCCATTCTTCTTCTGGTAATGTGCTGAGGAACGATATCTTCATTGACTCTTCGACTTTCCTCCTCCTTGGTGATTCATAAAGCAGTTTCTGCGGATCCCTGCTTCGGCACTCTCTAGCCTGGCTTATTGGGTCTATCGGAGATAGATCGGCCGACGCCTCCTTTGTAGGAGACATGAAGGACGATGGTGCCATTAGCAATAAACTCCCATCGACTTCCCCATCGTCGTCTTCACTGAACCGGTATTCTAGCAAGTCCCTTTCCAACGCTCCTAGATCGGTCTCTCCCGGTTTCTCCGTCTTACTTCCGGTCCCGTCATCGTTATCGTCCTGATCCATCAATTCATCGTCGTCCGCATCAGGTTTCGGCCTAGGTCCCGAGGGTCCTTGTCGCGCGTCTGTGCCCGAATCCGGCCGAGCCGGTACGGCCATGTCTCCTGCATGATAAAATAAAATTCATCATCGACCAGGAACTCTACCAACTCCTCGCCATGTGGGGCCAGGTCCTCTATCGTTATATATGAGCCTCCTCTGCTCTCCCTTGCCACCTCCAGCATCACCACTTTCGCTTCTCCTGACCACTTCAGTCTCGATAAGTCATCCGCGGAAGAATATACTTCGTTCCACGTTTCAGCCGAGACCTCTGGTCTCCTGGAGGGTAGTGCTTTGATCTTTTTCCTGCTCCAGGCATCGGGGAATGAGAAGTCGAACGTATGCGCGGCAGCAACGTTCCAGCTGATGAAGCGCGGCTCCATCCCTCCACTCCACTTCAGCATTCTCTTCTCTGCGTCACGAGCTGCTCCAATACGAGGGGCAGTGATGGGAGATGTGACTCCCAACAACATCCTCCTTATCGGTGGATATCGATGGCATTGGTCCGGCAGCGGCCTGGACCCAGGAAGCCATGTTTGTTGATTCTCTTTCGCATGGGCATAGGCTCCCGGCAATTGAGGTACTCCCACAGCCTCTCCTGTATCCTTCACCACTGGTCTCAAATTCCAGAGTTTTGGGTTAAACTGGATGTGGGACAGATCCTCACGGCCCATTCTGCATTTGAAGTGGTTGTTGAAGTCCATCAACACCCAGCCTGGCTCTGCTATTCTTCCGAACAGCCTATCGTCGCTAGCCAGCTTCCTCAGTTCACTCTGTTCTACCCAATTCAGCGCGGAACAATCCACTACTGAGACCACTTTGACGTACAACACTGAATTCCTGTACGCTTTAACTTGCACATCCGGGAACGCAAAAGACATCACCGGTCCATACACCACTGTGACGAATTCCCTCAGTCCGTGGACCAGAGCCAACGGATCAATCCGCATCATGACAGCTAAGTCTGTTAGTAAGGGCATGCCACAATACTGCTTACATTCGCCTGCGTTCGTCGCCACCTTGTCCTCTCCTGTGACGCTTCTGTTCTGTTGCAAGAGGTATTGAAGCAGGAGAGTCCTCCAGTCTTTCATCTTCTTGAGCGAGGCGGTTTCCAACTGTGCATTGAACTCACGACTGGGTCCCTGTAGTTGTTCAGGGTAACGTAATAGCACAAGCAAATCTCCCAGTCGACCATAGGTCATGGCAATCAGAGTCAGGAGTCCGTCCAATCTCAAATCTGCCAACGCTTGGGTAAAGAGGTTTGCCGGTCCTTTCACAAAGTTTTCATGACCAAATGTCACGTATAAGGCTAGCACCAGGCCAATCGACAACTTCCTGATGTCTTTGACGAAGCTCGCGATCAGGTTCCTAGATGCCTTCGGATAGCACGTCGATAGGAAAGATGGCGTCCATCCCACTCCCATTCCACCCAAGATAGCATCTGATCGTTCATACTGTGCCTTCGTGGCCAGCACGTCAGCTTGGAACTTGTCCAACGACATCGTGTTTACGTCTTGCATCAGTTTCAACATCTTGCCTCCAGCCAACTCCCGGGCATTAAGTAGATTCTTCAGATACGCGTGTATCTCTTTAATTATTGCCGGCGCATGCTCAAACGCGTCCTCACCCAAGGTGCACAGCCTCGGTGACAGATACAACCATATGTTGTTGTGTGGCTTCGTACGCAAAGCTATTGCCATGAGGTCCTCCTCTGCTGACGTCACATTCTTTCTGATCATCCTTCCCTGCTCATTCTCTGCATGATCCATCTGTCTGAACCAGAGATCATCAGCCACCTGTTGTACTAACAGATGATCGTCACCTACCCCTGGTCTTAGCTTCAGTAATCTTGCGAAGTTGGACAGCTCCAACCCCAGAACTTCATCTAGCACCAACCGAGTTGTGCTACAATCTCTGAGCCCCTGTATGGCATTCGAGATGTCAGCCCAAACGGCGGGAAGCTCAGATCGGGACGGATAGTAATTGTCCGGGTCCACCACTCTGTTTGGGGCAGGAATTATCACGTTAAATATCCCCTCTGCTATCGTCGTGACCATTGTGTACACAAATTGAAGGGGTTCAGGCAACGCAGCGTAGCCTGGTGACAATACGAAGATCACCTTCACCACATTCATGGTGAAACGTTGTCTTGCTGCTGCCTCTACCTCGGTCATCGCCGAGAGCAGTGTCATTATCGCCTCCCCTATAACTTCGTTACTCGGGATCGATCCATCCGTCAGACGTGACAATAAGCCCCTGCTTTGTAGATGATCATTTGAGCCTGCAACCACTATTACCTGCGGCTCCATGCTGACCACTCTCCGTACACTTATCATCATGCCTATCGCCTGTCCCCAGTCCAGTTTAGGCGCCGTTAAGAAAATCACATCGGGCCAGAATAGAGAACGGGGCGTGTAAAGATAATCGGAGCCGGCCACAACCAGATATTTGGCAGCCTTCATGTCCAAGGGGTCATAAGCTGCAAAAAGGCCATCGCCTATTGGGGCCTTCAGGTTCCCGTATCTCTTATCGTCTCCAACCACTGTTGTAGTTCGGGGGTAATCCCTCGAATACTCGCCCGGCGTCTGACCGGGTGGTTTAGCGAATTGTCTGTACATCTTGTGATGTTTGTTATTGGGCTTGTTCTCCGTCTGGAACTTGCCCTTGCGCACAGGTGGTGTCCTTTCCCGGGTCCTATCTCGAACGTCGGTGAGCGACCGGGTGTTTAAAGGTCCAAAGGTATTGTCATGAGGTAATCCATCCAGGTCTACATGTCGGAGTGAGGTCGAGGAGCTGAATTTCTCCTGCTCTGCTAGCAGCCAATCCACACCCGGTATCCGATAAAGTCGCGACACTGTGGGACTTTCACCGCCAGTCATTCTCATCGCATCCTCCCGACACGTCAAGGTATTCATATTCAACTTCGCCGACATGTCCGTCTTATACTGACCCCAATGACTAGGATCTGATCTATTCCAAAGCAGCCTGCTGCCTGATTCGATCCCCTCCGCTGGCACGGTACTTGTAGACGGTCCTGCTGTCGAAGCAGGATTTGTCGTGGCAGGCGAATCGTTCCTCCTAGACGCGGTCTGGGAGTTATTCCTGTTGTTCTGTTCCACCGATCTGCCGAGTCGGCTTCCAATCGATTGCGGCCTGGGAGGAGGAGCAGTCCCTAGCCTGTCTCTCACGTTCGAGCTCGGAGCGACGGTTGCGGCTCCAACCGTCTCCGTTGCCAAGGGCCCTAGACGGTTGGCGAGGGATTCGGGCACGGTTGCCCTTATTCTACTCCCTCCGGTCGAATTGGTCCGAGCCAAAGAACCGGTCGCCCTCGACTCTTGCTCCGCTTCCCTCAATTGCGTCTGAAACACATCATTAATCCAATGCCTCCCTCGTTGGGTATTGAAGTGCACTCCATCTTTAGTGAGCGCGATGTGGTCAGTCATGCGCAGCATATTTTCGAGATCCAGGAGTCGCAACTCGCCAGGGTTGTTTCTCACCAGACTGCGGGTCATTTCATTCCACCGCGTCACGTTGCCATTCATGAAATCTGCAGCTATGGTGCCCACCAAAGGATTTGGTGGTATCGTGCACAGGATCACGAGTTTGGGTCTGTACTTTTCTTTCAATTCGTTCAAGAGACACACCAATAGAGGTTCCCACTTGTTCTCCGGAGTCACGGGGGCTCTCGAGACGTCATTGGTCCACAGCATTATGATTAATGTATCCAAATGATCCTCGCTCTGGAACTCCATCATTTTGATGACTTGAGCCACTGAGGCTCCTCCAAAGGACAGAATGGTAGTATGACCATAGACGAAGATCTCATTCAGATCTCTCACCAAACTGTCTCCAATGATCAAATTGCGACTCCCTGGGGGAATTACTTGGTCGTTCGTGGCGGGGTTCCAGCTCATGTCATTCAGGCAGGCTCGAGGATGCTCGGCTGGCACTTGCGTGAACTGATGACGTGCCATCAGATTCTTCCTGATGTCTACCACGCGAAACTTCTCAAAGACTCCACCAGGCGCAGAACACGCTATCGTGCGGGTTGCTCGCTCCGAGCTATTTAATGAATGATCACGACGCTGGGAAGGAACGATCCTAGCCAGTGTCCGCTCAGTGCCTCTGTTGATCTCATCCATCGCGGCTCTGGCCACTTGGTTAAATGATTCCTGAAATTGAGGAGCTAGATAGGTGTCAGAAGGGTCTGGTATCGTAAACCTCTGACTCGAAGCAGACGGTCGTGTCTGCTGAGGAGCCTCGGGCCCCCTTGATGCACGCAAATCCAGAACCTCAGGTCCTCTCGATGCGCACAGCTCCTGCGCTGTTGTCCTGGGGCGTGTGTCGTTAGATCCCTCCGAGGACCTCATGCTCGCCAGGATTTCCGGTGACACTTGGCTCACCTTCGCCATATACAGCTCCTTCAGGTGCTTTATCTCATCCTCCTTGTAGGCCACCTGCAGATCTTCAAATTTCTTTTTCCATTCGTCTCTCTCCCGAGCTATGGCCCTGTACTCCTGAAGTTTGGCACACAGCTCGCTCTGATCTCTCTCCTTCTTCTCCAGTGTCTCAATCGTCTCCGACGTCTGGATCTCTATCTCGCTCACTCTCACTCTCTTTAGGGGAGGAGCAGCTGTTGGAGAGTCGACAGAGTGTGACGGGCCTGGCCCATCACGTTGTCTCTTCGCTCCAATGAGTGGCTGCGCAGGTTGGACGGGCAAGGGCATCTCACCTAGCCGGTGGTCCCTTTGCTCACCTAGTCCTGGCTCACGAGCCAGGTCGTGGCCAGACATCTCTCCGCGCCTCCATCTCATCAATCGGTTTCGGCCTCTCTCGGCGGTCCCGGACTCACCGAAGGCCAACATCAACACGACTTCTGTAGGGCGATTCCCTCGACCCTCTCTTCCCAGTGCATTGAGGAGTGCGACCACAAACATCGCCAACCCCGGGTCTTCTCGTGTAAAATCACAATCGATCAGCCGCTGATAGATCTCGTCTAGAGTCGCTCCTAGACTCGCTGAGAGGAATTCCATGAGTTCGTTCGTGTCACCCATTTCTTTTCGTGTTGATTCTTGTTGTCGTGTCGTGTAATTTCTTTCTGTCTCCTCTGATTCAGTGTTCAGTAAACAATTTTCGATCAATCAAGATCTAAAAAACAGGTCGCGACTTAGAACCATCATTTTTGGATGCAACATCAATCAATTCTTTAAAACTCTCCATTGAAATTCTCTTCACAATTCTGATTTAAAATTTAGCACCAAGGTGGATCGTCCACCTTTATCTTTGTCAGAGTAGCACGAATAAGCGCTGTCACCTTGATGACACAAACATAAAACATATCATAACAATAACATAACATAAACACATAAACATCACACACCTATACTATCATATAAAAACCTAATCCCTAATACTGTACCTAAAACCTAACCTAAAACTTGACTCTAATTCTTATCGAGCAACTTAATAAAAACCACTTATCGCCGAGCGCAATTCTTAGCATATGCTCAGATAGTATTTTTTATGTAAGTAAACCTCTATGTCAGTCTCTGAAAATATCACATGCACAAGAGCGTACAACTCTCTCGGGTGTAGCTTCCCTCTATTGGGATCATAAACTGGCAACGAGAGAGAGGTCACACCTCTCTCAACCAGGAAATCCCTAAGTCGAGTCAAGGCCAATACCAAGCTCTCCGGATTCACGTGTTGCCTATCAGTAGCTTTCGTAACCAAAAAACACAAATATTTCCCTGGTATACGTGATGCAACAGGGGGCAACGCTATCATTCCTCCTACACCCGGCCTCTGTTTCCACAAAAACTCGATATTCTTGTACTCTCTTTTAAAGTCGGCCGCTAGTGCTGTTTTGAAGCTTACGTCCGCAGTTATCGCTATGGCGCACGTGCGTTCCGTGAGTATGAAATCGCTGTCCGTTATAACGATATTGTTCGAATAGTGGTTCGGGAGATCAAAATACGATTCAAAGATTCGTCCAAAAGGTGGTTTCTTAGCATTCTCGCCCTCTGTCTCTAGTTCTCCGGTTTCCCTTGCCGATTTCAATTTTTTTATTATGAGATTTTCGGTGTGGGTGAGTCCTACCCCCACTCCCCGGACAAAAATATCCATCGACGTCCCCGTCGATCGCCCAAAGTCTAGGAGACCGCGGTTGGATTGTGGAACACGTAGAGGACCATCTGGGGCGACCCAGTTGGACTCGGTATTGTCATGACTGATGTATTTGACGCCGTCTCTATCGACGTCCTGAATCGTCAGGATCGTCTCTTTTGGATCTGTCGGCAGATCGTGGAGCCATTCGAGCACGCGCAAGTTTGTTAGTTCTTGCTCATGAGTCTGTTCCGCTTCTGGTTCGAACTCCACTTCCGGTTCTGATCGATCGTCGATCCAATCTTGATCCATATCGTTCACAAGGTCGATTTCCCCTAGCATCGCCACTTCGTCCAGTCCCACCAGCGAGTCTATGACATCACTCACTACTATCCTGTCTACAACGAAGTCCTCGCCATACGGATTGTATTTCTTCTGGTTTTTTCCTTTCTTGCTTTGGCGTGTTTCCATGGTGAGAGGAAAGTCAGGCTGTATTCCTTTGTCAATTTCGGTTTGTTCCGGGCAATCCCAGTCTTCTTCGGCATAGGGTAGAGTTTCATCGTCCACCTCTACTCGCTCAGTCAACTCGAGATCCAGTGGTAGATCGCAATCGTCCACCACCTCGTTCCCGTCGTTCTTGTCGCGAGTACCCCTCTCATTCACTTCACAAGCAGGATCCACAATTAAATAGTCTCCCTCTTGCATGTCCGCTGGGATGCACCAATCCTCTGACGAGGCATTGTGCGGTTTGATATTCTCGTAATGAGCCGCTCTTCCAGTGCTCAGCCGATAAAAACGACCTCCTTGATGCACCTCTGTTATCTGAAATGGACCACGCCATTTCTTTAATAGTTTCTTGGTTCCTTTTGGTGGAACCACTTCCTGGAACACCCAGACGTAATCGCCAACTGAGTAGGCTTTTGCATCGGCTGTTCTTTTATCAAACCTCCTTTTTTGTCTAATTTGCGCCTGTTGCGTAGTCCTCCTGCATAAGTCATTAAGGTCCTGCTGTCTTCTAATAACGTCCCGCACGTACGTTTGCGGTGCTGTCCTCTTCCCTTCATATTCAGGGTAGAAGAACGTTAATGGGAGTGCTTTTTCGTGACCCGTCAGCATCATATGTGGACTTATTCCCGTGGTGGAATGCTCCGTGCTGTTGTAAGCACCCATCACTTGCGGCAAGTGCTTGTCCCAGTCATCCATGTAGCGTGAGCAGTAGACTCTCAACATGGATACCAGTGTGCGATTCTGCCTCTCGACTAGGCCATTCGTTTGCGGGTGATAAGTGGTCGAGTGGGCCTGAGCTACCTGCGACCTTTTCATTAACTCTTTTGTGAGATCACATACGAATGCTTTGCCATTGTCCGATTGGAACGTGATGGGGCAGCCATGCCTTGCTATCCACACGTTTATCAAATGATCGCATGTTTCTTCTGCCGATGCTGTCATGCAGGGTGCTGCCTCCGCATACTTCGTAAAATGGTCGATCATTACCAGCACCTGATTATAGCCCGTTGCTGTCATGCAGATTTTCTGATGATCAATTTGCACCACTTCGTTGAAACCTGACGATTCTATTGACTGTAGGGGGAACCTTAGTTTCCTGGGATCCTTTGCCTGTTGACAAGACAGGCATGCGGCTATCCATTTCTCACAAGCCTTCTTCAATCCCGGCCATTCGAATCGTTTTTGTATCCTGTTATACACTTTGTCCACGCCTTGATGTCCCATCTGATCATGTGAGCGAAAGAGCAATTCGGTCTGGTACAACTGTGGTAACACTATTGAATTGTATTTATAAAGGACCTTGTCCTCCTCCTTGCGCTTACAGGCTACGATTCCGTCCTTATTCAGGTACAACAAGTCTTTCCTCTTCAGGTAAAATTGCTTCAGGATTTTGTAGCTGTCTTCTTCCAAGTCTCCCTTGTCAGGTGCTCCATTCTCGATCCATCTTTTCAGACTGCTCGTCATTCTATCATTTCGTTGAGCCCTCAGGAGATCCGACAGCCTGTACCTGGCTTTCAAATACGTCTTCACCACGTTCATTTGCCCACTCATTATCTCCGGAGCATGAGCATCGTCCATCAACTTGACACACCATATCTTTTTCAAAGGCGTCGCTTCTTGCACAGATGGTTCCAGATTGGTACGGACGACCGTACCATGTGGCAGCAATCTGGTTGGGCGTTTTGAAACTGCTATCAGCTCGAGCTCGTCTGCGGCATTATCTACCACAGTGCCCTCTTCATCTGAGGTGTATCTGTCCCTGTCTGGATCCTGATGTGTTTCTCGGTCCAGCCCACGCTGCTTCCAGTCTACCAATAAGGAGTGGATTGCGATCTCTGACACATCGGAATTGGAAGTTGTTTCAGACGTGTTGTCCCAGGACTGGGGTCTCGAGTCACCACTTGAAACGACTGATTCCTCAACATCATATTCCAAGTTGTCTGAGATGTTTCTTGACTCCCCGGACAAAACTCTGTCCATCGGTCGCTTTGAACCCGACTCCCCGGACAAAATTCTGCCCCTAGGTGGTCTAGTCAACCTCTCCCCGGACAAGTCGTCCTGCACGGGCTCAAAGGTGTCTGACTCATCAGAGGAGACGTCCTTGACTGGCTCGAAGGTGTCAGACTCCCCGGACATTGTCTCGTCCATGGACGAACAATCTGGGCTTGGCTCGTATTCCTCTTTTGCATCCGTGAAGTGCACTCTCCTCGTGAAGCTAGATTTCGACCTGATCCTGACTTCCTCAGTAGCTTGGTTTTGATTCGATGTTCCATATTCAGTGAACGAAGTTCTCAACAATACTTCTTTCGGCATCGAGGTCACCAGCTGGTTGACGATCGACCTGCAATCCCGTTCAACGCCTCGGCTGCGAATGGACACTGGCCTCTTCTCTGTTCTCTCGGTGACAGTCAACCTCTGCATGGTCTCCATCCATTCACGATCATGCCTATTCACTTCCCTATCCAACAAGTCACGGAGTTTTCCCATGTTGTCCGGCGCCACGTTCACCGTCTTGTTCAATAAAGCGATGCTGTTTATACCCAGCCTGGTCAGTTCTTGCTGTACCAAGTTGGATCGGACTAGTAGGTCCAACGGAACGGGTTCGCCTCTGGCTAAAAGCTTTATCTCCGCGGCCGTCTCCACTGGAAGGTCAGGGTGTCCAGGTATAGGATGTCCTGATTTGTCTAACCACCTAGTAAGTGGCAGCTTATCGTAGGTTTCTTTGTCCAGAAAGGAAAACCCGTCTTTGATCTCTGATTGGTTAGCCTGCTTCTCCTCGAGGCGCTCATAAAATTCTGTCTTTTTACTGAGGCTATCTGCGTTCTGGTGCTTGTCACGGGTACGGTGCTCTATGATCATGTGGTATCCATCCAAGCGCACGATCCAACGACCAATGTAGCTTTGATCCATCGAATAGGTTTTCAGCCAGGCAAGGGCACGATTGTCCACACGTAACTTGAATGGAGCACTCCCCAGATAGGCCCTGTATTTTTCCACGAACGTGATCACAGCAAACATCTCCGCTTTTGGTGCGCCGTACTTCATCTCAGTGTCACTCAGGACTTTACTTCCATAAGCTATCGGACGAAGAACCGTTCTCCCGTTCCACTCCTGCTCTTGGTGAAGTATGCCTGATATCGCAACCACTGATGCATCCGTGTCCAGCACGAACATTCCCTTCTCCGTGCCTCGCAAAGTTCACGTTTGATGTTTTCAAATGAGACTTGTGCCTCATCAGTCCAGGTGAACTTTTTGCCCTTGTTTCTCATCAATCTCTGCATGGGGTATATTTTGTCAGCATACCCCTTGATGAACTCACGATAATAATTGGCGAATCCCAGAAAACTCATCAACTGTGTATCTGTTTTAGGTGCCTTCCAGGTCAACACCGCTTCAACCGCTTCGGGATCTGGTCTCACTCCATGTTTGTCAACCAGGCGGCCCAAATACTTTATGGAATCCCTGAGGATTTCACACTTAGAGGGTTTGCATTTCAGACCCGCCTGCTTCATGCAAGAAAACACCTCCTCCAACCTCTCTATGTGGTCTTCTAGGGTTGGTGTTGCAATCACAACATCATCGAAATAACACATGATGAGATTCCCGTATTTCTTAGTGACGCTCGTGAGTGCCTGAGCCATCAGTCGCTGGAATGTGGCCGTCGCGTTGCACAATACGAATGGCATCCTCTTCCACTGGAACAGTCCCAGCTCACACGCGAAACCTGTTTTCTCTCGATCTTGCTTTCTGAGTGGCACTTGCCAGAATGCTGAGCCCAAATCCAACGTCGTGAAGAACTTAGCGTCTCCCAGCTTGGATAGGCTCTCATCGATGCGGGGAATGGGGTATGCGTATTTTATAGTCACTGCGTTCAGATAACGGAAATCACAACAAAACCTGAGTTGCCCCCCTTTCTTTTTCGCCATGACCACGCCACAGGCCCATGGGGACTTCGACGGCTCGATCATGTCGTACTCCATTAACATCTCGATTTCCTTCCTACACGCTTCTGACTTGTTTGGGGTCATTCTTCTCGCCCCTTCCCTATGAGGTACCGAGCCCTCTTCTATCTCAATCTCGTGCTCTACAAAATTGCAACAACCTATGTCGGCCTTATGTTTCGAAAAAACGTCTGCGTTCCGATTTAGCACCGCCCTGAGCGAATCTAGTTCCTTGTCAGATATTTTACCCTTCAGATGTTCTATCTCAGGTAGGACAGGCCTATTCGCTGCTAACTCTGCTTCCGTCGGCCTCTCAGGAAAGTTGGAACAACTAGACAGCCCATCATCTGTTTCCGACTTCATTGAAAACAATTTCCTAGAAGATTTCAGTTCAATTACTCTTTTCATTATACATTCTTGGTTCGCATGTAATGGACACTTAGTTACATCAAACTTCTTCAAGTTCTCCACACTCAGAAAGTCTGTGTTCAGAGGCAAAGCGTAGCCAAGTTTCTTTCCCCTCTGTATTGTCACTGTTGTTGCTTCTGTGTTCAATAACACACTCACACACAGTCCGCTCTGAGTGAGTGAGAAGCTTCTTCCTAAAATAGCCGAGCTTTTACTGTTTGGATTTGGTACCAGACACACCTGTCTGTCATTGCTGAGTTCATTCAAGTTCCTCATCCTAAACGTTGCTATTACGGCTTGGTTCGGTTCTAATCTAACTTTTCGATCCAGAAAAATCGGCACCTTGGCCTGATTAATTAAGATCTTATTAAGGGGTCTTTTCTCATACTTTCTTTCAGGATCCTTGATCCTAATCAATCCGTCATTGAGATCGATCGTGACGTCAAAGTTGCGAACGAAATCCCTTCCTAGGATGAACTGGTCGGATTCATCCAAATTCTCTACTACTAGGAAGCTCATCCAAAGATGTCTCCCTCCGAGCTGCAGTGAGATGATCGGAGTTCGTCCGGCGACATAGATCGCTCCCTGATTGGCAGCTGCCAACCTGATTTTTGTCGGTATGAGATCCGACCTATCAAAACCCATGTCGGTCCAAGTATTGACTGGCATGACACTAACTACTGCTCCCGTGTCTAGCAGTCCCTTTACTGAAAGTTGTCTGCCTTGCACGTCCAGAACGTGTGCGGCCAGATCTGCCTCGCAACCAATATGCACAGCATCTTGTTCGAGCATCGCGTTGTGTCCGATTCGTCTGACCTTCAGCTCCTCTTGACCAATGTATATCCGGCCAACCTGATCGTTCGCATCAGTTATGTGAGCTTTCGTGTAGATATTGATGCCATCCACGTTCATCAGAATCGGGTAAGGGCCATGGACATCGATATAATGTCCGTCCACTTTCATCAGCCTCGGACCTCCCGTTGTGAGCAGCGCTCGCACTGCCCTGGAGTCCAGTTTGGGATCCTTCTCCTTCAGGTAGTCGGCATAGATGTCCAGGTGGACCAGTGTAATCTCGGATGGCTCGCTCAAGTTCTTGACCACCTGGTGCCCTGCGACTGAGATGATAGACATTATTTTGGTCCCTGCCTTCGTCATGCCGAAAGTCTTGCCAGATATAACGTTCAGTTTTAGTCCCTGTTTCTTGGGCTCTTTTTCGTCTTCTGCTCTTGTCGTCTTACTCAGGACATTAAGACTTTCCCAAAGATCTGTGCTCTCCAGCTCCGACCTTACCCATTGCTCCACTTCTTTCGTGGCTAGGTCTTGTTTGACATTCTGCAGAGCTGTCCTTGCCGCCAGGCCGTAATCCACCTTGAGTGGGCTAGACGACTCTGTTTCGAGGTTCGAGGCTACCCCCTCGTCAGGCCATGTCTTAACCTTTTTAGTCGTGAAAGTGCTCGGTGTCGTCTCCTTTCTCCGAGATTCAGCCTCGTTCATCAGACGTGCTCGACTGGCCTTGACACCCGAAAGCGCCTCATCGTGGCGGGGATGTTTCGAGTCCGCTACTGCGTCCCAAAATTGAGTACAATCCGACTTGAAGTGTCCCTCCAAATTACAGAAGAAACACCTCGGACCATATTTCATGATGAGCCCTCTCACGTACTCTTCATGATCCTCGTCGGTCGCGTCAGCGTCCTCGAGAAAGTAGCCTATGGCCTTCATGTTCTGTTTGTATGCAGAACACGCAGAAACGTGATGGTCCATCGAACCACAATTCGCACACGACCTCCTCTTGTCCATGTCATCGCGAGGTTTGTACCAACTGGAATTCGCACCAGTGTTTGTCCCGCTATAGTTGCCATAATTGCTGTAACGGTTTTGCGCCCTCGGTTTTATCAGTAAATACTCGCGTGACTTCATACGCAAGTCGTCGGGCGTGGGTACCTGGTCAAGCGACAGGGTGAAGTGAGTGGCCAACATCGTCTTCAACTCCTCACTCCTTACACCATCCATGAACTTCGAAGCGATCGCCAAGTTTCGTTCGGATATTCTCTCATCCGGGTTGCTCCTCCTCCTGAGCAGTTCAAGGTCATCCAAGAATTTATCTATTGATTCTTCATCTCTCTGTCGCCTCTTCTCGAACTTCACCATGGCCTGGTGCCCTTGTACTCCAGAGCCGAAACGATTCAGCAGGATGTCGAATATCTTGCGAGCGCTGTCTCTCTCATTGGCTCTTTTCGCCATTACACAATTTAATGCAGTACCCTCCAGGTTGCTCGTCAGCGCGCTGCACTCTTGTTTCTTGGAGAGATTCTCTTCCTCAAAGTGTAACTTCATCACCTCTATCCAAGTATCAATGCAGCCGTCTGACTCGTCTTTATATGACTTCGGCTTTTTCAGTGTTCTTCTTGACCTCTCCCCTCTCTCGGTTGACTTCGAGAGCTTGGTGATGAATGTTTCAAGAGATCTGTTCAGATGCTCAAACATCGAGGCATACATCGTTGTGTCTTGTGAGACTGTGGTCAGATCTGGTACTGAACTGACTTGTGGCACGGTTGGCAATCTTGTCTCCGGGGTGGCATCTGCCTCCGGCGGGACTGGATTCGTCCAGCCAGGCCTCTGCGGGGCTGCCCTTGGCCACTCCTTGTTTCTAGGTTCGTAGTTCGTTCTCGAGCCTTGCTGGGCTCTGGCACTGTTGCCCGTACCATCTCCAGCATTCGCATGGCGTGAGCGCTCCCTTGAGTTGGAATGCTCCTGCCAACTACTCCCATTCATGATCGCGTCAAGCTTCCGCATCATCAAGTCAGATTTGGCGTCCAACCTCTTTTACAGGCAAGTCATCGTTTGGGCGTAGGTGTTATCATGATCATTCAGTAATCGCTCGATCTCTCTTGACATCCTTGCCTCTCTTTCCTCTGACTCTTTATTTGCCTGTGCCAGGCTCTCAGCCAGGCATTGATCGGTGTTACGAATCAATTGAGCCTGATCAAACCTCGCCTGCGACTTCACGTGCGTTAGCTCATCTTTCAAACTCTCTCGACCATGGTGAGCTCTCTCGTCAACTTGATCTATCTTCTTAGTCATTTCCTGCCTCAATTCATTCAGGCCATTCATCACAGCAGCGAACATATCACTTATGTCACCAGCTGCCCCCAGTGGCGGCGTTAGCCCCAGAGAAGATGAGGTCAGCTGCGGCGGTAGCCTAGTACTCGATGACGCACCGTCCTTTTGCTTGTGCATTGACGTCATTAGTCTGTCAAACGTTGATGATGCTCCCATCGTTATCCCATCTAACATGGGTCTGGTCGGCGAGACTGATGACGCCTTCCTGCTCTTCTCGTTCCTTGGGCACGGTGTGAAGTTCACATCCGGATGGGATGTCTCCGGGTAGTCATAACTGGAAGTTAAACCAACAGTTGGTAGTGACGCCATGCGCTCGTCGTACAAAGACCTCCAACTCTTCTTGGCCTTCGAACCCGGTTGTTCTTCACTCGGGCTTATACTCGACATCATCGCGTTGTTGCTCTGCTTGGCCAGAGATGAGTGGGTACTAGCCGAATGTGAGTATTCTCCCCTCCACCTGTGACTCTTGGTCTCCGATTTGGACATTCCCTTGAATAAGACTTCTTCTCGCGGCTCGACCTCGGAACGCTCCGAGGTCTCCTCTGTCCTCTCGACTTCCTCTCGTTCGAGGACCTCGTCTGGCTCAAAGTCGGGTCGAATGAGCGTTCGCTCCCCTTCGTCAAAGGGATCCACCGGCGTTTCGCACGCAGGCTCGGCCTCGGCGCTCCGCCCTTGATTGCCATCAAGGTTTTTCTCGCTCCTTAGTTTCATTTCGATCACTGAAAGATCAGGTTGACCTTTAGTCGATTCGTCTTCAGCAAACGCGTCGGAAGCGCTGCTAAACGAGGTTTGGCTACGCCTAGTTCTAAATTTCCGCGTGCTTCCCTTGCTTAGCCTGGGAATTTTAGTAGTCGATCCTAACGAGTCCCTGCGCTGCATAGTTTTGTACAAAATGAAAATATTCGTAATTTGATGGCAACGCAAACGCACCACAAACAAGTTTTAGTTGAATCACTTAACGCTGCCTACTCGATTCCGTCAGTATCAAAATGTCTCTTAGATCTCTCACGACTAAACTAGTAACTCAGCTAAAGTTACACACAGGGTCTACCCAGTATTGATATAATGCTAACTCAACCCGGTTGTATAATATAACAGTAACACTAAGTTTCCACAAGATATAATCGGTACACAAAACACAATCGACAATCAGATAAGAATATCCTACAGGTGACAGCGACCTTTTGTCAGTATCAATTTATCGCCACACAATTTATCAAGTCACTGCTTTGTTAAAATTAAACAATCTTCGATAAAAAGCAGTGATGATTCAGAAATAGATAAATAAAACTTAGTCTTAAAGAAAAAGACTTCCCCCAATCGGAACGATCCGAAAGAACGAAGCCCAGGACACAGTCTTCTCAAGTGGGTGTATATTTGCCTAATACACCCACCGAGGTCTTCTTTTGGGTGTCATGCGATTGCCCGAGCTGTCCTACTAAGTAGCTCAAGGCAACCTCTTGGACGAAAATTCGTCAAGTCTATGAAAAAGCTCTCCCACACTCGGACTGCTCCAAGTGCACGAGAGTAGGGAACAATTTTTCTTCTCAAGTGGGTGTGTATTTGCTTAATACACCCACCGAGGTCTTCCTCTATTTGTTCCCGGATTGCCCGAACTTCCTATTAAGTAGCTCAAGGCAACCACTCAACCAAAATCACAATCAAAAAAAATTTTGTTCGGGTACTTCTAATACACCCAATATAGAGTCCAAAGTTGATCACGAGTTTCCGGGTCAGAATGGGTTCTTCTGATCCTGATAAGCACGCCTAATATCCTAATATGATCCTAATTAAATGGATATTTTCCGTTTCCCAAATTGCCACAGAAGGTTTACTCAAGTCTCTTACAAGGAGGGTCGCTAGAAGGTTTAAGACACTCCGGAGGGTTACCTCGGAGGGTACCTCAATCAATCAAGTTACTTAGGAGGGTATCTTAATCACCCAAGTTACTTCGGAGGGTCCCCCTAAATTTACTAAGGAGGGTCAATAAGATGCTTAATACGCTCCGGAGGGTCACTTCGGAGGGTACCTCCAAAATTTTCAAATTTTCCGATCTCACTTGGAAGGTTCTCCTACTAGCTTCAAAAAGCGTCAAAATAAGCTAAGGGTTCTAGGGGGAGCTGTTTCAACTTCTTAAGGTGATTTCGTGGAAATTTTCCACTAAGGAGGGTTGTTAAAGGGTTTAGCTGACTCCGGAGGGTCACTTCGGAGGGTTCCCCCAAAATCAAAAAAAAGGGTTAAATCACCGCAGTAAAGCCTCTGAAAGCGGTCTACCTGACTTAAAACTAGGTTGGCTGACACGGTCAACCTTCCCAGTTGAATAAAAAGATGTTTTGATAAAATTTTCTGCCGCTCGGAGGGTTGCCCGTTAATTGGACCCTCCGAACCAACAAATTCTAAAAAAAATTTTCTTTTCCGAAACAATCAACCCAAAACGGTTGCGATTCGGAAAAGTGGTCAAATCGTCGACTAATGGTACCAAAATTATCCCGATCGGATAACTAGTCTTTGAGAAATCGTCAAAAACGCGTTCGTCAAAATGGCCTTTTTTCACCACCTATATAGGTTCTGAAAGACTTTTTCCGCAATTCCGGTCAAAAGTGCCTAAAAATACTTGGAATGAGCGTAACAGCCCTTTACGGCACTGGAATAATGCAAAAAACCGGACCAAAATTGGTTTAGAAACAAAAATTTGGCCAAAAACTATCAAATTTGGACCCTCCGATTCCTTCCTTTTCCAAACCTTAAGTCGTTAGCTCTATCCACGGAGCTACTCGGAGGGTTACCCAAAAATTTCTCTAGTAACCTAGCACGTTATGCTAGCACGCTCCTAACCCAAAAAATTTTATTGCTCTAACTCTAAAAACTCAAAAACTCGATCCCCAAAACAGATTGACAAAATACAGAAAATTATCAAAATTTTGGTCGAAAAATTCTCGTTTTTCTAACTTCTACTGAATCTTTGCTCACGCGGTTTCTTTAATAAAGGGGATCGAACTACGTGGCTACTCTCTATATAAAAGCTTTTTGCCTATCGGAAAAGCTCGGATATCCGAAAATTTGGGGGTCTACAGTTTTTTTCGAAAATTGGTAATTTTCGACAAAAAATGGGTGTTTCTTGGGTCTAAATAGGAGATAAGTAATATATAGTAAGGACAATAATCTATAAATAGTCGTTAATAAATAGTACTATACCCTCCTTTGCACCAAAATATTCGAATTAAGACCCTTAACTCGGAAATTTGTAATCGATGGAGGGTATAATCGGACCGCGCCAATCGTGCCCCCCACCACTTAAGTTTTAAGGAAATAGTACCCGAACGATACTAAAATTGCTTCAACGATACCCAACAGTCGTTGCGGATGTTGTCCTTGATGTCCCTGTTGAGTGTGGAACACGTTGATCAGCCTGCCACTCTACCCTCCGGTCACCGGCAAAATCACCATTAACGTGCTTAAACACTCAAATTACACTCGAGGGAGGGTACCCAACCCTTCACCAAAACACACAATCTCTCTATCAGAAACGATATAAATCAATCTGAAACAACAACAAATAGGAAGGTCAGATCACATCTCGTCCGGAAATAACATATAAACTGTCACTTTATGTTTTTTACTGTTTTTGGTCTTTTTTGGATTTTTTTACTGTTTTTGGTCTTTTTTGGATTTTTTTACTGTTTTTTGTACTTTTTTGTTTTTAAATAAATTTATTTTTGGCTTTTTCTTGGTTATACACTATTTTTGTTTGGTTTTACGCTTTCTCTTTAATTGTTTTTGGTCCTGGGACCTCAGGACAAGCGGGCTCTAGATTTCCCACCTAACCCTCCGGCCCCCGGAATTTTCGGTGTTAACCAAGTTAAAAAGCTAAATTGCACTAGACGGAGGGTACGCACCTTCCCCCTAGTACAACAACGGTCATTAAGGCCTCTAACTTGGGCTTACGCCCGGAGCGGAGGGTACGTCGCTGAAACGCTTGCTGATCATGATGGTTTCATGCCTTTAACAGGCCCACCCAGGAGCGCCATAAAAACGTCTATGTAACATTCGCCCAAATATCACACAGCGACGGAGCGTAGAAAAAGTACCTATCAACGACTGGCAGGCGTCAGTTACCTTAATTCTACTCGTTTTTCACCGTCTCGACCTTGCCAGTTGATTTTCTGGTCTGTTTAGGGCAAAGTAAAAAGTTACCATTTTTAGGCCATCAGTCAAACGACTTTTGATCAGCTTTCGTTTGCATGCGAACACAACCACATAGCTGAGTCTCGGATCCTCAGACTACGTGATTGTCATTAAAAACACGGCTCGAACAACCTATTTTATTATGTTTTTGTGTGACAGTTTTATATTAAATCCATTGGAGATGGATTGACCCTTTCCTTTTTCTATCTACTCATGCTCTGAAATATTAAATAATAACGGTGTTAATTAAGATCTAGGACATTACAGCAGCTGTTATATTCAGTTTTCACAGTCCCTTCACATATAACAGTCTCTGGGGGACCAAGCCTCCGCTCCCGTGATTTTCTTGAGATAACACTCTTATCTCCTATATTTCGTGTCCCGGGAGGGTTCCGTGGTATTTCTCTTCCCCCCACTGAAGCCTCCGTCTCCACAAATATCTGTCGCTAAGGTCCTTATCGTGTGTTCTTGCCACGATAAGAGGCTCCGTGTTTTTCTGTCTCTGATACAACTGTTCTTCACAATCTATATCGTGGTTCTGATTTTCGTCCTTTTTTTCAAAATGGCCGTCTTTTTTCTATTTCTCAGAAATGTTCTTCTTCCGATCGAAATTTTAAAAAGAAAAATTCTAGAACATTCTGACCCTCCGTCGCAACACTTTTCTGTTCATAAGGCCTTTAGTCACTCTTTTTTCTGTCGCGGGAAGGTTGTGCTGTGTCATCCGGCAGAATGGCACAACGACAAGGCAGAAATGAGGAAGGCCAAGATTATGATAGTAGCGAATTCAGACTTAGTACACACTTCCAAGTGTCTGTTTTTGCTGGATGTTATAATGTTGGCAGCGGTCGATTTGGACCTAATGCAATCCGTGTCAATGGCGATCGGGGTGCAAAGACAGACAGAGATGAACCCAATCACAATTGTGTTTGCTGGCATCAATGACCAATTACACACTAGGGGTTTCCTGAGCAGACTCAGAGACCGTACGGCAGCCGAAGCCGCTGTATGGCCAGCGATAAAAGTTATCCTCGAGTCGATGGGTGAAGTAGTGGATACCCTGAAAGAAGGTTCCTTCACCAAGATGACACCGAGAGCCGTGTTCGCGCTGTCTCCGGGGTATGCACGTCTCCCGGATAGACTAAAGTTCGTGTATGCGATTGCGATTGTGGCTTTGCTCTCAGAAGGGAAATATGATGTAATCATATCGGCCCCAAATCGCGAGATAGAGATGGAGAATCTGAGACCACTCAGGGTCGAACTACAGGCGGTGTGGTCAAATATCTCGAACGCAATGAGAGGATTCAAGGACCACTCACTACACATAATAGTGTTGGACGAGGTGCCGGGGTTGGAACTGTCCAACTTCAATGGACAGCTCAAGTTGAAGCCAGGAATAGATGACGACCATCGAGTAATTGTGGCGATGTCGAATGACTTATGGTTCCGAGGAACGGACACAAAGGAGGAAGAGGAGAGACAACTCCAAGGGTACCAGACCTCACTTGGAATCGATGGTTTTGAGAACCAAGCCAGAAACTAACCAATGGCTACACCTAACTCCTCGAGTAGCGGCATTGGGTGCGGATGCTTTTGAGCAAGGCGCATGGATGATCAGGAAGATCCATACTTACCTTGTAAAGGAGGTGAACCTGACCAAAAATGCCGAGGAGAGGGCAGCCGAGTTTGTAAACAGAGTGTGCCAAGTTACCCTGGGAACTTTCTGGACTCAGAAGGTGAATGGAGAAGAAGGCTTTGAATGAACTGATAGCATGCTTTAAGGCCTGGGAGCCGGATGGACCGCGTCCTTCTTGGCAAAAGTCTACCCGAAACTCTCTCGATACTTGATAAAAAAATTCCTTGAAGCAGATGTTGAAGTATCAATCGTTGAACTACTAGCCTTGTTTGTGACGTTTGGAGCAGAAAATTTTGTGAAAAGACCGGTGGTACTGCTCACCGAAGGAGTTCAGAACTTGCGGTTAGATGGACTTCTAACATTGATTGCAATAACACATGGAAACTTGGGAGGACTGATGAACCTGACACGCTACCCAGAGCAGATGAGAGAGAATGTGAGGAGAATCGATGTGAAGAAAGCCACGGATTCGTGGAATAAGATAATAGATCTGAGACATACTCTTATCCAGTATCTCCTACAGCAGAATCGCTTTGGAACAGGAGAGGATGAGACGATTGAAAGGGAGGAAGACGTGAAACGACATGTTGGGGGCATGCCCCTACTAACTGATCTAAGCTTATCTATGAGGACCAATCCCTTAGCATTGATCAGAGGAGCCACGGAGTTTGTGACAGTGATCTATGGACGAGCAGTCACGTTTGCGTTCCCTGATGTTAAGGTGGAAGCGTACAGGAGGTCGGTGCTGCAACTGAATCTCATATCAGCAGTGGACGGGAGTGTGCTGAACTGGTGTGAGCAGTATGTATTGCGAGAACTCATGAGCGAGGATCTGTTGTTTGGAAAGATCGCAGAGCCAGAAATGAAGGTCGTCAACATTGACGATCACTTCCGTGATCGTAAGGGAGAAGTAGAGAGAGGGCATATTGAGGTATTTCCGAAGCTCTGGAATCTAAGGCCCTACGACAAGACAAATGATGAGATCACCAGGATTCCTCGTCTCACTACGGCATACCACAAGGTGAGAGAAGAGACGAAAGACTGGGGTGATTACGAGAAGTCGCCAGAGGAAATCGTTGAATTCCCTCTGATAAGAAGGATATTGATTGGAGCAGTCTCCGTAGTACAAACTCCTAGATTGAGAGCGTTTGAGACCAATGAAAGGAGGGTAGCGAAATTCGCGGAAACGATGGATCCGTGTTTTGTGGGTAGAAATGCCGCAGTGTTACAGTACACGCGATTTGCTTACACGGATCAGGCGACAAGAAGGCGAATAAGTAATGCCATGACTCCGAAGCCTGGAGCGTTTGACACGGAATGGGCAGAACTGAATTTGGCGCCTATGAGGATGAGAGGCAGAGCTGAATTACCTGAGGCCTCCCTGATTTTGACTAGTGTGAAACAGGAGTTAACAGTGCGAGGAAAGCTGCAGACGAGAACCTTCCTGGCACCCTTCGGCTATGAGGAAATCAAAGTGGTCCATGGAGAAGAGGAAGATAAATCAGCCGGCAGGCTAATCATATCGAAATTTCCGGAAGGGGCTAAGACTGAAAAGCAAGGACGCTCAAACTCGAGAGATGCATCAGAAGGAGATAATGGGCAGGGAGGAAGCCGCCGATCGGGAGAACCCATGCAAGAGGATCCCGATCAAGTTGAGAAGGAAGACGACAAGGCATCGACAGGAGGAGTATCCAGCTTGGATTTCAATTTCCTCGGTGACTTTGAAAACAACGCGGATACGTTAGAAGCGACTGAACCAGCAAACGAAGGTGCTTCGACACTGGAGCCTCCGTCAGTTTTTGCGGAAATGAACCGGAAATTGCCGGAGAGCAGCTCTCCGGGCAATTCTAAAGACAGTGAACAAAGACTCCTCATAGAATCACCAAGGAGAAGAAGGATAGAAGGCGCTGCCAGAGTAAAATTCTTGGGAACATTACCCGAAGAAGAGTGGGAGGTACATCACCGAGACCATGAAAATAGGACGGGATGTAGATTGGACAGAGTTGCCTTCATGGAAGAAGTCTGGACAGTAGTGAGATTGAAAAGAGTTGTTGATCAACTCAGCCACTGACGAAAGTGAAGCAAACTCTCCTATCAAGATGACACCGCAAGAGGATTAAGGAGAAGTGGTATATCTGTCGATTAGTCCCAGTGGAATATAACCGACTGACACTGTCGTAGACTGTATCAATAGATGAACCCGCCGACGGATACATGGAGATGTTGGAGTACAGAAACTCGGCCAGAGGACACTTAATGGCTCTGGAAGACAAGAGTGCCATGGAAGGTTATCTGGAGACAACGATGCAAGGCACCACCCTCAAGCAGGAAGCATACTGGACTCTGGCGTCGCAGGCAGAAACGATCGAGCAATTGGTGAGCCTTCCATAGAAAGCTGTAGTGTTACGGTATTTTGAAGAAGAGATGAGGACTACGCCGAGGATACACGCTGTGATAGCAGTACCCTACGTGAGGACTGAACTACAACTGAGGTTCGCCTGGTGCATGATCGGACTGACTCGCGAGGAATATGATTCAGAAAAAAGGAAGAGATCGAAAGAAGAAAAGGTCTTCTTGATGACGAGCATGAGGGATCTGATAACTCAAGATGGAGCAGCAGTAGCGTGCGCAAAGCGGAGAGACGCTCTCTGTTTCATCCGATTCATGATAGAGCAAATTTCAGTGCCAGCATTGGATACTTGTGTCAAGACGCTGAGAGAGGGCGATGAACGAGTGAGAGCCCTATTCTTGCTAGCACTGCTGGATATACATCAAAGCAAACCAGTGAGGGTGATCATGAAAGAGCCCGTGGAGCTAGAACCCATGAGGAAAATAAACAAAGTCAGGAGATTCTCAAACAAGGAGCTGAGGCTCACTAAGTAATCTATGGCGGCACTGCCGAAATCCAATGAAAACTGTGGACCGATAAGAAAGAAGTCATACAGTAACGTGTCCGTAGTCATAGGGATAGCGTACAACCCGTTTCTCAGTGAAGACATACGCGATTACTTCTTTGATTACGAGCAAGCAGTATTGCTGAGGTTCTGGACGTCGAGAATTGCAAGGATTAAAAGCGCTACTAATCCGCAGATCAAGCTGGGACTAGTCTTAGAAGAAAATGTAGCTGCACCTTCCGTGCCAGAATCCGACAAACGAGTGGAATTTGGATTGGGATTCTCAGATGAATTACTGAGAACGAGCTTGATGGTACGAGGGAACTGATGAGACCATCGTGGTGTCCTAGTCCCAATGCTGATTCGATAGTACAGGCAACCCAAGATGTGCAGAGGGAACTGAATGCAGACTGTAACCTGCGTGATCTTAATATCATATACAATGTGATGACATCAGCCTCTAGGAGCAACGGGGAAGACAAAGTGGAGTTGCCTGGCTGGGGACCAGAAGACTGGGTTAACCAGAAGACTGGGTTAAACCTGTTAGCTGTCTGGCAGAAATCTGTGGACTGGAAGGTCACTTTTGTGGAAGTCTAGATCGCGTGGAAACCCTGGAGAAACAACACAAGCAGCTGACAATATTGTTTGGGGACATTGTGATGAAAGCAAGAACGGAAACGGAATTGATTGCAGATTGTCATGGAGGAACCGAGGTGAATCTAGTGACTGCACTAGGATTCTACAGTATGTTTGGTTCTTTAGAGTCACTATTGAATCTAGAACAGAAACATGAGATGGTCACGGCCATCAGTGTAGAAGTGTTTCCAGGAGCTTTGCAGACTGAGAAAAAGCACATAGGAAAATGGAGGGAAGCGATCGAGGCGGAAATTAACATCAGACACAGTGAAATTTATCGCAGACCATCAGGAGCGCGATATTTGCTGGGATCGACATTAGCTCCAATGTGCAAGAGCAGGTACCCAGTGCATTTCGTAGCTGTGGATGTAAGGAGTACGAGAACGATCGTGGATCAAGCCTTCTCAGTGCCAAAGTGTGTAAGACTGGCAAGAATGCCAGAGAAGTCTTATGAGTTACTGTGCAAAAAGTTCTCAGCAGTTCCAGAGAGAACTAAGGAGGAGTTGGAATCGATACTGGGAAAGAAGTTCATGGGATAAGTCACTGGGAACTTCAGTGACTTTGAAAGACAAAAACAGAGAGGATCAACCGTTACGGATTACAATACAGTAGATGAGAATGATGAAATCCACCGAGTGATGATGGAAATGGAACCACTACTGGAAGCTTCGGGAAAGCGTAACTGGAGGAGCATCATGCTGACACATGACAAGTTTCCTTGCCATTGCTTGCTGCAAACATGGTGTCACCCCGAACGTAGTAATCTGGTGTTGATCTGGGACTCTGGAGAGCTGCGCTCCCTGGGTTTACCAGACGCATCACGGCCCATAACGATAGTGATAGTCGGAGTTATGATGGCGATACGATGGCTAGAAGCTCATGTGAAGGAGAACAATAAACAGGAGGCACCAACGAGAGAAAAATTGCAGAAATTGGGTTGTCTGAAAGATTTAGATCTTCTGAACATTCCAATGGAAGTGAAAAAAATATGGGCAAGGAGACGACTGATGCCATGGCTTAGAGCCAAAATGACTGCATGGTTGTATGAGTATGCCAAAAAGCATATGTCGAAGCACGGCAGAGTGTACAGTGTGTATCAGCTGGACATTGGGGCAGGATCTTTCAAGCGAGCTTTCGTGACTCATCGGAATGCAGTGATCACCGCTGTAAAGAGAATTTCCAGGACAAGTGAACGTATGGGAAGAGAGAAGGAAGAGATGTTGAGCGAAGATTTGGAGAGAAACGTGACGTTGTGTCTCCACAACAGCTTCTGCAGGAACAGAGAATCTAACGTGGATCCCCTACCTTGTTGCAAACAAAGGCTAGAAGAGCAGAAGTGTTGGAGGACTGCTTCCAACAACGTCAGAATAGCTATGTATAGCGATGTGTTGCAAGAAACAGAAACTGAAAGTGCAGAGTCAATATAGCAGGAGGAGGAGATGGAGCATTGACAAATGGCCGCGAAAAACAAGATGCAAAAAGAAGCGAAATTAGAAGAATTTAGAAGTTTTAGAACTTCTAAACGACGGAAAAAGAAGAAACAAAGAAGTGACGAAAGAGAAGAAGATAAAACTCGGAGTTGTTTTATATGTGTGACAAAAAACTCAAGTGAGAAACTAAGCAACCAAGTTTTAATTGAAACTGAAAGAAAACATTTTAGTTGAGCTTTGAACAGGAAAGAATTTGTTGCATTTATAAATTTGTATTTTGATTTTAGTTAGTGGCTTTAGAGACACTTACTATTTATTTAGAGAGGCTTGAGCAAAGAGTATATTTAAATATTCTAGCCTGCATGACTGTTTTTAATCAACTAGGACGACTGATCACTTTGTGGTGACATGAAAGGCTTGGGTAATCTCTCGAAGAGGGAGATGTTTTAATGGTTCTTTCTAACCACAGAGTTCCTTAGTTTTAATATTCAGGACCAATAACAACTAAAATTTCCGAAGGGAAGAAGCTTAGTAGGATAATTTTAGCTTGTTGGTTGGCAGGACTGTCTTGCAAACTAACACCTTTTAAAACCTAGAAGAAAAAGTTTTAAATCAGGCCATTGACATTGGAAGGCAAAAAAAATGTTTTATCTTAAGTCATATCCTCGAAAGTGCAGATTAGTGAAAGAATTTGGAAGGTTATACTAGTGTAGTGTGATGCCATTTATATTCTGCAGTGAGTCGATATGACGTGGATAAGAGTAATTTCGTGCATTTTGTGAGTTCTGTTCGATGACACTGTACCAATTTTACGAACATTGCGAGATTCAATGGGGACATTGACCGGGCTGTTCGGCTAGTATGTGACAGTCGACCAGAATGGACGAAAAAGCAGATTCGGCAATTTCGAATTATAAGCAGCTAACCTTCCGAATTAGCAATTTTGAAGGATTAACAGTGTTATTGGAACGATTAGTCAAACTGTGAAGGCTAGAATATTCTGATGTTTTAAATTTTTTAAAAATTCGATTGATGTCGTCATATTTCTGAGAAACGTCAAAATCGGCCATTTTGGAAGAAATCCAGAATGAAGACACAACAACAATAGTTGCAACGGCGACAACAACGAGAATTGCGATAAAAAAGCAACAACGAATAGCAGAATTAGCAGAGACCGCTCCAAGTGGCAACGATTGTGTCGCTACAATCGTTGCAAGGCCGTTCACAACAACGGTGAAGGGTAGAAAAACATCCTTCCGGAAAGAAGATAAGGGTGTTATTTCGCCGGATTCAGGAATCCGGAGAGGTCTCGGGACTGGAACTTAAATCCTTTTATATAAACTTTTAGCTTCCCTATTATGTCCTGAATTGACTTTATCTAACATTTGAATTCATTTTCTGATGATGAGAAGCTAGTAGTTAGGGGAAAGGGTTGATCCATTTTCGATGGAGATGATGATTTTTATCTACTGAACAAAAACAATAATAATATAACAAATAGTAAGAGCCCCGTTTTTAGGAGTGACCTCGTGGTCTGGGGATACCGACACCCAGCCATGAGCTTACTAATTTTGCATGTAAACAAGTTAATTTGTGCGTTCGGGTCGAAGCCGGAGAACAGTAACGTTTTTGTCGACCCGATGTTAGAAAGACCACCAAAAGAACTGGCTTTGGTAGAGACGGTGAAAAACATGTAGAGCTCTGTTTAGACAATGGCCAGTCATCTTAGAACCTAGCTTTATTTTCCGTCGATATGTACTTCCGGGAGAATGTTACATTTCAATCGAAAGTGTCTAAAATGGGTTATTGATTCAATACCCTATAAAGACCTTTTTTTTCTCACAAAAACTCTGCCTATCGGTTACCATTTTATTTTCAACGATGTGTTACTGTTCTACAAAATGTTACATCGTCTTACAGAATTGCCGTTTTCTACGTATTTCTTTTTTAAGGTGACCACCAGCCGGAAATCCACCATCGTCTGCACAATTCAAACAGCAAAGAAGTGGCAGACTGAGAAGTTCTTCTTTCATCGCGTTGAGAAATCGGTCATTGAGTTGATCCGTCTTGGTGTAGACATCTTCGCTCCCCTCCTCGAGTTTTTCAAGAGAAGAGTGAAGGAACTTCTTTTAGAGAGAACTGTGTCAACTTTTGATCAACTGAAATCGTGTACATGGTTCTTGAAGTGCACCTGCTCAAACTTTTGATCTTGACTTGATTTTTTTTTGCCATAATCTATTGTTTAAGAGAATTAATTCTTTCTTCTTCTTCTTCTTCTTCTTCTTCTTCACAACCGCTTGGAAAAACAAGATAATGAAGAAGAAAAGTATTAAATTCACATCTGAAAATAATATCAGGTATACTAAAAATAAGAAACTGTGATGAAACTGTGATGGAATGATGAAGTCAAGCGAGTTCACTAGTGCCTTGGCCCTTCTGGCTTTAGGCTTGGGTTAGTTTCGCGGTTCACTTATGACGTGGAACTTAAGAAACGCTACAGACTAAAGGTCACTCAAGTTACCCAATTCTGTATAGAAAATATAGAATATAGCGTGTCCTCATGGCTAGGTCTCTAATCACTTAAAACACGCGACGCCATTGAAAATGTGGTCGGAACCTTAATTAAAAATTAAAAGTTTTTTATTGGACAACGGACATTTTATCCATTTCAGATGGATCACCTTATAACTCGCCTCACCTCAACATAACTGTAGTAAAAGCACTCTAGTATTTAAATTCTTTTTGAGAATGCGTTGAAATTGTAAATTCAAACAAACGTTTTTGCACATTTTTGTGCATCTTCAGGTTTTAAAAACTCTAAACTATCTGTACAAAGTGATCAAAGATCATAGAAAGTGCCATACACATCATTATTTCAAAATTTAAAAAATTCAACCAATCAAAATTTTACAAATATTACTGAAATTATGTAACAACTGTTATGTAATAATTTTAAACATTTTGTCGCAAATTGCTGAGAGTTTTCACCTTTTTTGTTTTAACAATTTCGTTTTGTCGCATAATTTTTATCCTAACATGAAAGTTAGTTCAAAGTGTTTTGTTTTAGCCAGAATTTCTTGATTCTGGAACTATAGCCTTAGTGTCAGCACCCTACTTCTAAACTCGTCGCGCGTGTTAATTGAGGGTCTCTCATTCCTTATGTGCAGTGCCTCTAATGTAGGTAACTTGATGCTGCTGTTCGATTATCTTCCATTAGACTCTAACTTACCACTCTCACTACCACACTGCCTTATATGCTGGCCAACTGGGGTATCCTCTTTTCGGTGTTCTTCAATCCTTGTGGTGAGATGTCGGACCGTCTGGCCAAAATAGATGGATTTGTACCCACAACATTCAAGTCTGTACACCATTTTTGTGTACTCCTCTTTTGCATTGAAACCGGGACGCAGCCTGGCGATGTGGATGACCTCAAGCGTCAGCACCTTGGAGTCGTCGGTGGGAGAGTCTAAGATCTTCATTTGTATGCTATTGACCTCTTCTCGGCACTCTCAATGATGGATACCAACCCTGGCGCTCCGTTGTTTGTGTTCTTTGATTGTTTTTGTGAGATGTCGCGTCGTCTGACCCACATAGCTGGAATCACATCCAGGACATGTAAACTGTTACACAACATTACCACGAAGCAGTCCAATCACCGGAGACTCCAGGGAGGGCATCACGAGTTTCATTTTTCTTGTGAAAACGACTGAGGTCACTATTTTTGCTATTTTGTGAGATATTTGACCCCTATATTGCAGCTTCAAGACAGGTCTTTCAGTCCTACTGCTTTCGGAATCATTTCTATGTTCAGGAGCACTAGTTGTCAAGAGCTTGTTGACAGTATATTCCACTATAGGCTCGTAAAAAGCCGGCGGGTACTGTTTCTTCTCCCAAGATTCTATAGCCTTACTGAGGCCGTCTTTAAAGGCTGTTCAACTATAAGTGCTGTTGTGAAGGCGATGTACGGTGTCTTCAAAAGTTTTTCGCTTGAAATTAGTCGACGCGCAAGCACAAAAATACATGAATGAACCAGTGTCTGTTGAATTGGTATACCACGCTGTTTCTATTCTACACTGGTCACGAAGCAGGAAGGTGTCCAGAAAACGTAGTTCCACATCACACTTTAACTGAATAGTGAACTCTATGCAGGGATGGAGAGTACTGGTTGGTCTTAAATTTTAATTTTTCCTCAATTTCCCCGCGTTTCGAGGTACGTATGATGTCATCTACGTACCGGCCGAAAATTTTTGAATTAGGGAAGTTAATCTCCGGACTAGGCACCGAGCTCGGTGTGCACCCACAAAACCAAGGCTTCTTTGTCCGTTTGTATTCTTTGCACTCCGTAATTGCAAGATTGGCACAAATCCAATAAAACCACTGCATGCAAAAATGACACCGAATGGCCTAACCACGCCAGGTAAACTGCTTGTCATAGACAGAACAGTAAAAAGGGTCCACGTTAGGCTGCGTCGACTCAAACACCAGGATGTCTTTGCCAGACAGAACAGGCTCGAATTGTTTCATCCACAAGTTAGCCAATGTGACAGAAAGTGTTCAACCCATGGCAACGCCGTCGACCTGGACATACCATTCGCTTCCAGACAGCCAACAAACATTACTGAATGCAAGTCTTATCAACTGAAGAGGGTGGGTAATCCAATTCGTAGAATATACCAGCTGCTATACTGATTGCTTCAATCACCGGAGTCTTGGTATATAAACTCTTCACATCCATCGAAAAAGGACTTCATCTTCGTCCAGAGCGGTGTCCTCCAATAACCTTTTCATCTACAACGTGGAGGTTTCTATAAAGCCAGGAGCGCCTGCAAAAAATGTAGATAATTTAGCATTGAATTTTGCATAACAGTTACCAGGTAACAAAAAACGGGTCGAATTTTGATGACAACGCAAACATTAAGTCATAATTGTGAGACAATGAAGAAAATACAAGAATCAATACTATTTTTCTTTTCAGATAAGCTGGAGCACAGAAAAAGGGACGTCAACCACAACCGCAGGGTCAGTACGCTGGTTTTCTTCTCATCAACATTCGCTTCCGATGATGTTTTTTGTGAAGTTTTTGTATTCAACTTCTTTAAGAAAAATTATAAAATGAAAAAGGAATGTCACATCTCGGAAACTAGATGCAACTGAGCAGACGCATTTAGACATAGATTTGCATTTCTGTAATAGTTGCTCACTCAGGTCACATATGAGGATAAGAAGAATGGGTCCTTAAACCATTGGAAAAAGGGAATCTTCGGAATTAGTAGAATCGCAAGTCACTCCTATTCCTAACAACTATCCCCACTTTCGTCGCGTAGAACAGACTAAAGGTCAAAGTAAGAATAAAAACACCTCGGCTCAAAGGTCAGGGACACTATCTCTTGTGTTTTTGTACCACTTGTGCTTTTGTATGGTTTCGATCATGATTTCTTGTTACTTTTTTTGTCGTATCTCTGTAACCGATCACAGTGTGTTCGTATAAATGCGCACATTTCCAATCCATGTCCTGTTACTAGTGGCGTTCCTCAAGGCAGCATCTTGGGGCCGCTTCTTTTTCTGTAAGAAAGTGTCATACACATCATTATTTCAAAATTTAAAAAATTCAACAAATCAAAATTTTACAAATATTACTGAAATTATGAAACAACTATTATGTAACAATTTTAAACATTTTGGCGCAAAGTTCTGAGAGTTTTCACCTTTTTTGTTTTAACAATTTTGTTTTGTCGCTAATTTTTATCCTAACATGAAAGTTAGTTCAAAATGTTTTGTTTTAGCCAGAATTTGTCGATTCTGGAACTATAGCCTTAGTGTCAGCACCCTACTTCTAAACTCGTCGCGCGTGTTAATTGCGGGTCTCTCATTCCTTATATGCAGTGCCTCTAATGTAAGTAACTTGATGCTGCTGGACGCTTGTTCGATTATCTTCCATTTAAACTCCGACTTACCACTCTCACTGTTTTCAAAGGCAATTTTCCTTGTCATGCGATGGTCAACGACTAGAACAAAACCTCCTCAAATGTAGTAGAAGACCTTGGTTTACTTGTCTCTGATGACTTGAACTGGATGAAACATATCAATAATAAGCTGGTATCATGTAACAAGTCACTTCATTTTATCAGGCGCAATTTTCCTTTCACTGTCTCTCAATCCGCCAAGCTCATTTTCGTTAACACGTGTATAAAGAGTATCATTTTTTATGCATCCCCTGTTTGGTTTCTTTCATTATTTTATATCCGAAACTTGAAAGTTTCAATCGAAAACGTCTGAAATGGGTTATTGGTTCGATACCCTATAAAGACCAGTTATTTCTCACGAAAACTCTGCCTATCTGTTACCATTTTATTTTCAACGATGTGTTACTGTTCTACAAAATGTTTCATGGTCTTACAGAATTGCCGTTTTCTACGTATTTCTTTTTTAAGGTGACCACCAGCCGGAAATCCACCATCGTCTGCACAATTCAAACAGCAAAGAAGTGGCAGACTGAGAAGTTCTTCTTTCATCGCGTTGAGAAATTGGTCATTGAGTTGATCCGTCTTGGTGTAGACATCTTTGCTCCCCTCAAGTCTTTCAAGAGAAGAGTCAAGGAACTTCTTTTAGAGAGAACTGTGTCAACTTTTGATCAACTGAAATCGTGTTCGTGGTTCCTGAAGTGCACCTGCTCAAAGTGTCGATCTTGACTTGATTTTTTTGTTTTTATTTTTGCCATAGTCTATTGTTTAAGAGAATTAATTCTTTCTTCTTCTTCTTCTTCTTCTTCTTCTCCTTCTCCACAACCAATGGAAAAACAAGATATTGAAAGAGAAAAGTATTAAATTAACATCTGAAAAAAATATCAGATATACTAAAAATAAGAAACTGTGATGAAACTGTGATGGAATGATGAAGTCAAGCGAGTTCACTAGTGCCTTGGCCCTTCTGGCTTTAGGCTTGGGTCAGTTTCGCGGTTCACTTATGACGTGGAACTTAAGAAACGTTACGGACTAAAGGTCACTACTAAAGTTACCCAATTCTATATAGAAAGAAGCGTGTCCTTATGGCTAGGTCTGTAATCACTTAAAACACGCGACGCCATTGAAAATGTGGTCGGAACCTCAATTAAAAATTAATAGGTTTTTATTGGGCAACGGACATTTTATCCATTTTAGATGGATCACCTTATAACTCGCCTCACCTCAACATAACTGTAATAAAAGCACTCTAGTATTTAAATTCTTTTTGAGAATGCGTTGAAATTGTAAATTCAATTAAAGGTTTTGGAACATTTTTGTGCATCTTCAGGTTTTAAAAACTCTAAACTATCTGTACAAAGTGATCAAAGATCATAGAAAGTGTCATACACATCATTATTTCAAAATTTAAAAAATTCAACAAATCAAAATTTTACAAATATTACTGAAATTATGAAACAACTATTTTGTAACAATTTTACACATTTTGGCGCAAAATTCTGAGAGTTTTCACCTTTTTTGTTTTAACAATTTTGTTTTGTCGCTAATTTTTATCCTAACATGAAAGTTAGTTCAAAATGTTTTGTTTTAGCCAGAATTTGTCGATTCTGGAACTATAGCCTTAGTGTCAGCACCCTACTACTAAACTCGTCGCGCGTGTTAATTGCGGGTCTCTCATTCCTTATATGCAGTGCCTCTAATGTAAGTAACTTGATGCTGCTGGACGCTTGTTCGATTATCTTCCATTTAAACTCCGACTTACCACTCTCACTGTTTTCAAAGGCAATTTTCCTCGTCATGCGTTGGTCAACGACTAGAACAAAACCTCCTCAAATGTAGTAGAAGACCTTGGTTTACTTGTCTCTGATGACTTGAACTGGATGAAACATATCAATAATAAGCTGGTATCATGTAACAAGTCACTTCATTTTATCAGGCGCAATTTTCCTTTCACTGTCTCTCAATCCGCCAAGCTCATTTTCGTTAACACGTGTATAAAGAGTATCATTTTTTATGCATCCCCTGTTTGGTTTCTTTCATTATGTTATATCCGAAACTTGAAAGTTTCAATCGAAAACGTCTGAAATGGGTTATTGGTTCGATACCCTATAAAGACCAGTTATTTCTCACGAAAACTCTGCCTATCTGTTACCATTTTATTTTCAACGATGTGTTACTGTTCTACAAAATGTTTCATGGTCTTACAGAATTGCCGTTTTCTACGTATTTCTTTTTTAAGGTGACCACCAGCCGGAAATCCACCATCGTCTGCACAATTCAAACAGCAAAGAAGTGGCAGACTGAGAAGTTCTTCTTTCATCGCGTTGAGAAATTGGTCATTGAGTTGATCCGTCTTGGTGTAGACATCTTTGCTCCCCTCAAGTCTTTCAAGAGAAGAGTCAAGGAAATTCTTTTAGAGAGAACAGTGTCAACTTTTGATCAACTGAAATCGTGTTCGTGGTTCCTGAAGTGCACCTGCTCAAAGTGTCGATCTTGACTTGATTTTTTTGTTTTTATTTTTGCCATAATCTATTGTTTAAGAGAATTAATTCTTTCTTCTTCTTCTTCTTCTTCTTCTTCTTCTCCTTCTCCACAACCAATGGAAAAACAAGATATTGAAGAAGAAAAGTATTAAATTAACATCTGAAAAAAATATCAGATATACTAAAAATAAGAAACTGTGATGAAACTGTGATGGAATGATGAAGTCAAGCGAGTTCACTAGTGCCTTGGCCCTTCTGGCTTTAGGCTTGGGTCAGTTTCGCGGTTCACTTATGACGTGGAACTTAAGAAACGTTACGGACTAAAGGTCACTACTAAAGTTACCCAATTCTATATAGAAAGAAGCGTGTCCTTATGGCTAGGTCTGTAATCACTTAAAACACGCGACGCCATTGAAAATGTGGTCGGAACCTCAATTAAAAATTAATAGGTTTTTATTGGGCAACGGACATTTTATCCATTTTAGATGGATCACCTTATAACTCGCCTCACCTCAACATAACTGTATTAAAAGCACTCTAGTATTTAAATTCTTTTTGAGAATGCGTTGAAATTGTAAATTCAATTAAAGGTTTTGGAACATTTTTGTGCATCTTCAGGTTTTAAAAACTCTAAACTATCTGTACAAAGTGATCAAAGATCATAGAAAGTGTCATACACATCATTATTTCAAAATTTAAAAAATTCAACAAATCAAAATTTTACAAATATTACTGAAATTATGAAACAACTATTTTGTAACAATTTTACACATTTTGTCACAAATTTCTGAGAGATTTCACCTTTTTGTTCTTAGAATTTCGTTTTGTCGCAAATTTTCATGCTAACAAGAAGTTTGTTTCAAAATTTTTTTTTAGCCAGAATTTTTTTTTATTCTGGAACTATATCCTCAGTGTCAGCTCCCTACGTCTAAACTCGTCGCGCGTGTTAATTGTCGGTCTCTCTTTCCTCTGTCCTCTCTTTCCTATGTGCAGCGCCTCTGATGTAAGTAAATTGATGCTGCTGGACGCCTGGTCGATTATCTTCCATTAAAACTCCGACTTACCACTCTCACTGCCACACTGTCTTATATGCTGTCCAACTGGGGTATACTCTTTTCGGTGTTCCTCAATCCTTGTGGTGAGATGTCGGACTGTCTGGCCAGCAGAGATGGATTTGCACCCACAACATTCAAGTCTGTACACCACTTTTGATTTCAGTTCACTGGAAAAGGAGGATTTAAGAGAGGGCATACAAGTTTTCATTTTCCTCTTCGTGAATGTTATCTGTGCATTGGTGATATCGCGCACTTTTTTTTGCTAATATCTGACTGTGATTCCCCTATATTGGACCATCAAGATGGATGGTGAATCACTGCTATAAGCACAAGGCTTCTTTTTCACAGCCATGTTCTTTTTGTTTTTGCCCTCCCTGATGATCTTCTCAGGGGCATGCGATGCAAACCGCGACGACCAATTTTCCGGATATTGGTTATCCAACCACTGTTCACGGATGATTTTCATCGCTTTATCAAATTCTTCCCATGTTGACGTATTGCGGAAAACCCGGTGAACAGTTCCTTCAATCACACTTCTCTTGTATTGAAGGGGGGCTCAGCTTCTAACAATTAGTATGGTACTTGTATCTGTTGGTTTTTGATTCCACCCACAGTTAATTTTCCTGCTTTTGTCAATTCTAATTTGTAAATTCAAAAAAGCCAATTTCCCATTTGTGTTTGGTGTCTCTATTGTGAACTGTAAATTTGGATGTAGTAAGTTTGTAGCCCGTAGCACTTTTTCAGGATCACCCTTCACTGTTCTCACTATATCGTCAACGTAACTGCGAAATAACTTAGCTTGCTGCACTGACTTGTTTTTCTCTCTTATCGCAAGGCAAAAATTGAGTTCGAACATTTGAAAATATGGTCATGTCATACTTTCAAGCAACCAGACCTGAATGTAAAATTGAGAGTTACTTCACTACAGAAAAACAGAAAAAAATTGATTGCTTCAGTGTTGATGGTTATTGCAACCATTGTAAGAGTGTCTTTGAAGCAATGGGTTGTCATTTCCATTTTTGTCCTTGTCAAGTCCTTGTCCTTGTCCTTGTCCTTGTCCTTGTCCTTGTCCAAACCCTTGACATTTTTGTCCTTGTCAATGGGTTGTCATTTCCATTTTTGTCCTTGTCCATTTTTGTCCTTTCCGTTTTTGCCCTCCCTGATGATCTTCTCAGGGGCATGCGATGCAAACCGCGACGACCAATTTTCCGGATATTGGTTATCCAACCACTGTTCACGGATGATTTTCATCGCTTTATCAAATTCTTCCCATGTTGACGTATTGCGGAAAACCCGGTGAACAGTTCCTTCAATCACACTTCTCTTGTATTGAAGGGGGGCTCAGCTTCTAACAATTAGTATGGTACTTGTATCTGTTGGTTTTTGATTCCACCCACAGTTAATTTTCCTGCTTTTGTCAATTCTAATTTGTAAATTCAAAAAAGCCAATTTCCCATTTGTGTTTGGTGTCTCTATTGTGAACTGTAAATTTGGATGTAGTAAGTTTGTAGCCCGTAGCACTTTTTCAGGATCACCCTTCACTGTTCTCACTGTATCGTCAACGTAACTGCGAAATAACTTAGCATGCTGCACTGACTTGTTTTTCTCTCTTATCGCAAGGCAAAAATTGAGTTCGAATATTTGAAAATATGGTCATGTCATACTTTCAAGCAACCAGACCTGAATGTAAAATTGAGAGTTACTTCACTACAGGAAAACAGAAAAAAATTGATTGCTTCAGTGTTGATGGTTATTGCAACCATTGTAAGAGTGTCTTTGAAGCAATGGGTTGATATTTCCATTTTTAGATGGATCACCTTATAACTCGCCTCCCCTCAACATAACTGTAATAAAAGCACTCTAGTATTTAAATTCTTTTTGAGAATGCGTTGAAATTGTAAATTCAATTAAAGGTTTTGGAACATTTTTGTGCATCTTCAGGTTTTAAAAACTCTAAACTATCTGTACAAAGTGATCAAAGATCATAGAAAGTGTCATACACATCATTATTTCAAAATTTAAAAAATTCAACCAATCAAAATTTTACAAATTTTACTGAAATTATGTAACAACTATTATGTAACAATTTTAAACATTTTGGCGCAAAGTTCTGAGAGTTTTCACCTTTTTTGTTTTAACAATTTTGTTTTGTCGCTAATTTTTATCCTAACATGAAAGTTAGTTCAAAATGTTTTGTTTTAGCCAGAATTTGTCGATTCTGGAACTATAGCCTTAGTGTCAGCACCCTACTTCTAAACTCGTCGCGCGTGTTAATTGCGGGTCTCTCATTCCTTATATGCAGTGCCTCTAATGTAAGTAACTTGATGCTGCTGGACGCTTGTTCGATTATCTTCCATTTAAACTCCGACTTACCACTCTCACTGTTTTCAAAGGCAATTTTCCTTGTCATGCGATGGTCAACGACTAGAACAAAACCTCCTCAAATGTAGTAGAAGACCTTGGTTTACTTGTCTCTGATGACTTGAACTGGATGAAACATATCAATAATAAGCTGGTATCATGTAACAAGTCACTTCATTTTATCAGGCGCAATTTTCCTTTCACTGTCTCTCAATCCGCCAAGCTCATTTTCGTTAACACGTGTATAAAGAGTATCATTTTTTATGCATCCCCTGTTTGGTTTCTTTCATTATTTTATATCCGAAACTTGAAAGTTTCAATCGAAAACGTCTGAAATGGGTTATTGGTTCGATACCCTATAAAGACCAGTTATTTCTCACGAAAACTCTGCCTATCTGTTACCATTTTATTTTCAACGATGTGTTACTGTTCTACAAAATGTTTCATGGTCTTACAGAATTGCCGTTTTCTACGTATTTCTTTTTTAAGGTGACCACCAGCCGGAAATCCACCATCGTCTGCACAATTCAAACAGCAAAGAAGTGGCAGACTGAGAAGTTCTTCTTTCATCGCGTTGAGAAATTGGTCATTGAGTTGATCCGTCTTGGTGTAGACATCTTTGCTCCCCTCAAGTCTTTCAAGAGAAGAGTCAAGGAACTTCTTTTAGAGAGAACTGTGTCAACTGTTGATCAACTGAAATCGTGTTCGTGGTTCCTGAAGTGCACCTGCTCAAAGTGTCGATCTTGACTTGATTTTTTTGTTTTTATTTTTGCCATAGTCTATTGTTTAAGAGAATTAATTCTTTCTTCTTCTTCTTCTTCTTCTTCTTCTTCTTCTCCTTCTCCACAACCAATGGAAAAACAAGATATTGAAAGAGAAAAGTATTAAATTAACATCTGAAAAAAATATCAGATATACTAAAAATAAGAAACTGTGATGAAACTGTGATGGAATGATGAAGTCAAGCGAGTTCACTAGTGCCTTGGCCCTTCTGGCTTTAGGCTTGGGTCAGTTTCGCGGTTCACTTATGACGTGGAACTTAAGAAACGTTACGGACTAAAGGTCACTACTAAAGTTACCCAATTCCATATAGAAAGAAGCGTGTCCTCATGGCTAGGTCTCTAATCACTTAAAACACGCGACGCCATTGAAAATGTGGTCGGAACCTCAATTAAAAATTAATAGGTTTTTATTGGGCAACGGACATTTTATCCATTTTAGATGGATCACCTTATAACTCGCCTCACCTCAACATAACTGTAATAAAAGCACTCTAGTATTTAAATTCTTTTTGAGAATGCGTTGAAATTGTAAATTCAATTAAAGGTTTTGGAACATTTTTGTGCATCTTCAGGTTTTAAAAACTCTAAACTATCTGTACAAAGTGATCAAAGATCATAGAAAGTGTCATACACATCATTATTTCAAAATTTAAAAAATTCAACAAATCAAAATTTTACAAATATTACTGAAATTATGAAACAACTATTTTGTAACAATTTTACACATTTTGTCACAAATTTCTGAGAGATTTCACCTTTTTGTTCTTAGAATTTCGTTTTGTCGCAAATTTTCATGCTAACAAGAAGTTTGTTTCAAAATTTTTTTTTAGCCAGAATTTTTTTTTATTCTGGAACTATATCCTCAGTGTCAGCTCCCTACGTCTAAACTCGTCGCGCGTGTTAATTGTCGGTCTCTCTTTCCTCTGTCCTCTCTTTCCTATGTGCAGCGCCTCTGATGTAAGTAAATTGATGCTGCTGGACGCCTGGTCGATTATCTTCCATTAAAACTCCGACTTACCACTCTCACTGCCACACTGTCTTATATGCTGTCCAACTGGGGTATACTCTTTTCGGTGTTCCTCAATCCTTGTGGTGAGATGTCGGACTGTCTGGCCAGCAGAGATGGATTTGCACCCACAACATTCAAGTCTGTACACCACTTTTGATTTCAGTTCACTGGAAAAGGAGGATTTAAGAGAGGGCATACAAGTTTTCATTTTCCTCTTCGTGAATGTTATCTGTGCATTGGTGATATCGCGCACTTTTTTTTGCTAATATCTGACTGTGATTCCCCTATATTGGACCATCAAGATGGATGGTGAATCACTGCTATAAGCACAAGGCTTCTTTTTCACAGCCATGTTCTTTTTGTTTTTGCCCTCCCTGATGATCTTCTCAGGGGCATGCGATGCAAACCGCGACGACCAATTTTCCGGATATTGGTTATCCAACCACTGTTCACGGATGATTTTCATCGCTTTATCAAATTCTTCCCATGTTGACGTATTGCGGAAAACCCGGTGAACAGTTCCTTCAATCACACTTCTCTTGTATTGAAGGGGGGCTCAGCTTCTAACAATTAGTATGGTACTTGTATCTGTTGGTTTTTGATTCCACCCACAGTTAATTTTCCTGCTTTTGTCAATTCTAATTTGTAAATTCAAAAAAGCCAATTTCCCATTTGTGTTTGGTGTCTCTATTGTGAACTGTAAATTTGGATGTAGTAAGTTTGTAGCCCGTAGCACTTTTTCAGGATCACCCTTCACTGTTCTCACTATATCGTCAACGTAACTGCGAAATAACTTAGCTTGCTGCACTGACTTGTTTTTCTCTCTTATCGCAAGGCAAAAATTGAGTTCGAACATTTGAAAATATGGTCATGTCATACTTTCAAGCAACCAGACCTGAATGTAAAATTGAGAGTTACTTCACTACAGAAAAACAGAAAAAAATTGATTGCTTCAGTGTTGATGGTTATTGCAACCATTGTAAGAGTGTCTTTGAAGCAATGGGTTGTCATTTCCATTTTTGTCCTTGTCAAGAAGCTAGACCGAGGCTAACTGATGATGATATCAAACGAGAAACCAAGAAAAGGGAAATGGATGAGCTTCGAAAAGATTACATTCGAGAAACTAGTTTACAATATAGAATAAATGTGGGAGTGTAGTTGGTGGGATCAATTTAAAAAGAATGTAGACGTAAAAAATCACGTTAGAACTCACTTTCCTTTCAAAAGACCTCTTTCTGCTATTTCACTAGTGCAAAAAATTAGAAATGAAACCTTGTTCGGCTACGTGCAATGCGATCTGAGTGTTCCAGGTGAGCTAAAAGCAAAATTTTCCAATTTCCCACCTATTGTTAAAAATTTAGATGTTACCAGAAACAAAATTGGGGAATATATGAAGACATATGCGGAAGAAAACGATTTGTTAAAACAACCGCAGAGAATGTTGATATCGAGCTTCAAATTGACCAACGGAACACTTATCACACCACTTTTCAACTTTTACTTGGATCTTGGGTTGCAATGTACAAAAGTTCATCGATTAGTACAATACACACCGCGTGAAGTATTCAACAATTTTGTTCAGTCTGTTGTTGATACTAGGTGAGCCGGTGATGAAAATCCATTATCTAGTGTAGTAGCCGAAACAATGAAACTTCTGGGAAATAGTTCCTACGGCTATCAAATAATGGACAGATCAAAACATACAATGACAAAAAATATCTTGGAGACAAAAAACTCACAAAGCTATCAATAACCAATTTTTCAAGAGACTCGATGTCGTAGCTAAAGATTTGTATAAAGTGGAGCTTGTTAAATCTACTATAGAGCATCGTGAACCAATTATAGTAGGATTCTTTATACTACAGTATGCCAAGTTGAGAATGTTGGAGCTGTATTATACCTTTTTCGATAAATTTTGCGATGTCAGCCAATTCGAAGATCTCGAAATGCATACAGATTCCCTCTATTTGGCTTTGGCAGAAGAAGATTTAGATTACTGTATCCTTCCTAGCAAGCGAGCAGATTGGACTGAAAAGCGAAGCAAAGACTGTCGAGACGACTTCAGACCAGATGCGAAAAACAACTTTTCCCCCCGTACTTGTTCTGGAAGCACGTCAACTGGAAGGTCACATTTGTGGATGTCTAGATCGCGTGAAAACCCTGGAGAAACAACACAAGCAGTTGACAATATTGTTTGGGAACCTGTGATGAAAGCAAGAACGGAAACGGAATTGATTGCAGATTGTCATGGAGGAACCGAGGTGAATCTAGTGACTGCACTAGGATTCTACAGTATGTTTGGTTCTTTAGAGTCACTATTGAATCTAGAACAGAAACATGAGATGGTCACGGCCATCAGTGTAGAAGTGTTTCCAGGAGCTTTGCAGACTGAGAAAAAGCACATAGGAAAATGGAGGGAAGCGATCGAGGCGGAAGTTAACGTCAGACACAGTGAAATTTATCGCAGACCATCAGGAGCGCGATATTTGGTGGGATCGACATTAGCTCCAATGTGCAAGAGCAGATACCCAGTGCATTTCGTAGCTGTGGATGTATGGAGTACGAGAACGATCGTGGATCAAGCCTTCTCAGTGCCAAAGTGTGTAAGACTGGCAAGAATGCCAGAGAAGTCTTATGAGTTACTGTGCAAAAAGTTCTCAGCAGTTCCAGAGAGAACTAAGGAGGAGTTGGAATCGATACTGGGAAAGAAGTTCATGGGTTAAGTCACTGGGAACTTCAGTGACTTTGAAAGACAAAAACAGAGAGGATCAACCGTTACGGATTACAATACAGTAGATGAGATTGATGAAATCCACCGAGTGATGATGGAAATGGAACAACTACTGGAAGCTTCGAGAAAGCGTAACTGGAGGAGCATCATGCTGACACATGACAAGTTTCCTTGCCATTGCTTGCTGCAAACATGGTGTCACCCCGAACGCAGTAATCTGGTGTTGATCTGGGACTCTGGAGAGCTGCGCTCCCTGGGTTTACCAGACGCATCACGGCCCATAACGATAGTGATAGTCGGAGTTATGATGGCGATGCGATGGCTGGAAGCTCATGTGAAGGAGAACAATAGACAGGAGGCACCAACGAGAGAAAAATTGCAGAAATTGGGTTGTCTGAAAGATTTAGATCTTCTGAACATTCCAATGGAAGTGAAAAAAATATGGGCAAGGAGACGACTGATGACATGGCTTAGAGCCAAAATGACTGCATGGTTGTATTAGTATGCCAAGAAGCATATGTCGAAGCACGGCAGAGTGTACAGTGTGTATCAGCTGGACATTGGGGCAGGATCTTTCAAGCGAGCTTTCGTGACTCATCGGAATGCAGTGAGAACTTCTAAACGACGAAAAAAGAAGAAACAAAGAAGTGACGAAAGAGAAGAAGTTAAAACTCGGAATTGTTTTATATGTGTGACAAAAAACTCAAGTGAGAAACTAAGCAACCAAGTTGTAATTGAAACTGAAAGAACACTTAAACTGTTACACAACATTACCACGAAGCAGTCCAATCACCGGAGACTCCAGGGAGGGCATCACGATTTTCATTTTTCTTGTGAAAACGACTGAGGTCACTCTTTTTGCTATTTTGTGAGATATTTGACCCCTATTTTGCAGCTTCAAGACAGGTCTTTCAGTCCTACTGCTTTCGGAATCATTTCTATGTTCAGGAGCACTAGTTGTCAAGATCTTGTTGACAGTATATTCCACTATAGGCTCGTAAAAAGCCGGCGGGTACTGTTTCTTCTACCAAGATTCTATAGCCTTACTGAGGCCGTCTTTAAAGGCTGTTCAACTATAAGTGCTGTTGTGAAGGCGATGTACGGTGTCTTCAAAAATTTTTCGCTTGAAATTAGTCGACGCACAAGCACAAAAATACATGAATGAACCAGTGTCTGTTGAATTGGTATACCACGTTGTTTCTGTTCTACATTGGTCACGAAGCAGGAAGGTGTTCAAAAAATGTAGTTCCTTGTCACATTTTAACTCAATAGTGAACTCTATGCAGGGATGGAGAGTACTGGCTGGTCTGAAATTTTCATCAATTTCCCCGCGTTTCGAGGTACGTATGATGTCATCTACGTACCGGCCGAAAATTTCTGAATTAGGGAAGTTAATCTCCGGACTAGGCACCGAACTCGGTGTGTACCCACAAAACCAAGGCTTCTTTGTCCGTTTGTATTCTTTACACTCCGTAATTGCAAGATTGGCACAAATCCAATAAAACCACTGCATGCAAAAATGACACCGAATGGCCTAACGACGCCAGGTAAACTGCTTGTCAGAGACAGAACAGTAAAAAGGGTCCACGTTAGGCTGCGTCGACTCAAACACCAGGATGTCTTTGCCAGACAGAACAGGCTCGAATTGTTTTATCCACAAGTTAGCCAATATGACAGAAAGGGTTCAATCCATGGCAACGCCGTCGAAATAGACATACAATTCGCTTCCAGAAAGCCAACAAACATTACTGAATGCAAGTCTTATCAACTGAAGAGGGTGGGTAATCCAATTCGTAGACTATACCAGCTGCTATACTGATTGCTTCAATCACCGGAACCTTGGTATTTAACTTCTTGGTGATATCGCGCACTTTTTTTTGCTAATATCTGACTGTGATTCCCCTATATTGGACCATCAAGATGGATGGTGAATCACTGCTATAAGCACAAGGCTTCTTTTTGTTTTTGCCCTCCCTGATGATCTTCTCAGGGGCATGCGATGCAAACCGCGACGACCAATTTTCCGGATATTGGTTATCCAACCACTGTTCACGGATGATTTTCATCGCTTTATCAAATTCTTCCCATGTTGACGTATTGCGGAAAACCCGGTGAACAGTTCCTTCAATCACACTTCTCTTGTATTGAAGGGGGGCTCAGCTTCTAACAATTAGTATGGTACTTGTATCTGTTGGTTTTTGATGCCATCCACAGTTAATTTTCCTACTTTTGTCAATTCTAATTTGTAAATTCAAAAAAGCCAATTTCCCATTTGTGTTTGGTGTCTCTATTGTGAACTGTAAATTTGGATGTAGTAAGTTTGTAGCCCGTAGCACTTTTTCAGGATCACCCTTCACTGTTCTCACTATATCGTCAACGTAACTGCGAAATAACTTAGCTTGCTGCACTGACTTGTTTTTCTCTCTTATCGCAAGGCAAAAATTGAGTTCGAACATTTGAAAATATGGTCATGTCATACTTTCAAGCAACCAGACCTGAATGTAAAATTGAGAGTTACTTCACTACAGAAAAACAGAAAAAAATTGATTGCTTCAGTGTTGATGGTTATTGCAACCATTGTAAGAGTGTCTTTGAAGCAATGGGTTGTTATTTCCATTTTTGTCCTTGTCAAGAAGCTAGACCGAGGCTAACTGATGATAATATCAAACAAGAAACCAAGAAAAGGGAAATGGATGAGCTTCGAAAAGATTACGTTCGAGAAAAAAGTATACAATATAGAATAAATGTGGGAGTGTAGTTGGTGGGATCAATTTAAAAACAATGTAGACGTGAAAAATCACGTTAGAATTCACTTTCCCTTCAAAAGACCTCTTTCTGCTAGTTCACTAGTGCAAAACATTAGAAATGAAACATTGTTCGGCTACGTGCAATGCGATCTGAGTGTTCCAGATGAGCTAAAAGCAAAATTTTCCAATTTCCTACCTATTGTCAAAAATATAGATGTTACCAGAAACAAAATTGGGGAATTTATGAAGACATATCCGGAAGAAAACGATTTGTTAAAACAACCGCAGAGAAGGTTGATATCGAGCTTCAAATTGACCAACGGAACACTTATCACACCACTTTTCAAATTTTACTTGGATCTTGGGTTGCAATGTACAAAAGTTCATCGATTAGTACAATACACACCGCGTAAAGTATTCAACAATTTTGTTCAGTCTGTTGTTGATACTAGGCGAGCCGGTGATAAAAATCCATTATCTGGTGCAGTAGCCAAAACAATGAAACTTCTGGGAAATAGTTCCTACGGCTATCAAATAATGGACAGATCAAAACATACAATGACAAAAAATATCTTGGAGACAAAAAAACTCACAATTTTTCAAGAGACTCAATTTCGTAGCTAAAGATTTGTATGAAGTGGAGCTTGTTAAATCTACTATAGAGCATCGTGAACCAATTATAGTAGGATTCTTTATACTACAGTATGCCAAGATGAGAATGTTGGAGCTGTATTATACCTTTTTCGATAAATTTTGCGATGTCAGCCAATTCGAAGAACTCGAAATGCATACAGATTCCCTCTATTTGGCTTTGGCAGAAGAAGATTTAGATTACTGTAATCTAAATCTTCTTCTGCCAAAGCCAAATAGAGGGAATCTGTATGCATTTCGAGTTCTTCGAATTGGCTGACATCGCAAAATTTATCGAAAAAGGTATAATACAGCTCCAACATTCTCAACTTGGCATACTGTAGTATAAAGAATCCTACTATAATTGGTTCACGATGCTCTATAGTAGATTTAACAAGCTCCACTTCATACAAATCTTTAGCTACGAAATTGAGTCTCTTGAAAAATTGTGAGTTTTTTTGTCTCCAAGATATTTTTTGTCATTGTATGTTTTGATCTGTCCATTATTTGATAGCCGTAGGAACTATTTCCCAGAAGTTTCATTGTTTTGGCTACTGCACCAGATAATGGATTTTTATCACCGGCTCGCCTAGTATCAACAACAGACTGAACAAAATTGTTGAATACTTTACGCGGTGTGCAGGTTGGACTGAAAAGCGAAGCAAAGACTGTCGAGACGACTTCAGACCAGATGCGAAAAACAACTTTTCCCCCCGTACTTGTTCTGGAAGCACGTCAACTGAAAGGTCACATTTGTGGATGTCTAGATCGCGTGAAAACCCTGGAGAAACAACACAAGCAGTTGACAATATTGTTTGGGAACCTGTGATGAAAGCAAGAACGGAAACGGAATTGATTGCAGATTGTCATGGAGGAACCGAGGTGAATCTAGTGACTGCACTAGGATTCTACAGTATGTTCGGTTCTTTAGAGTCACTATTGAATCTAGAACAGAAACATGAGATGGTCACGGCCATCAGTGTAGAAGTGTTTCCAGGAGCTTTGCAGACTGAGAAAAAGCACATAGGAAAATGGAGGGAAGCGATCGAGGCGGAAATTAACGTCAGACACAGTGAAATTTATCGCAGACCATCAGGAGCGCGATATTTGGTGGGATCGACATTAGCTCCAATGTGCAAGAGCAGATACCCAGTGCATTTCGTAGCTGTGGATGTAAGGAGTACAGGAACGATCGTGGATCAAGCCTTCTCAGTGCCAAAGTGTGTAAGACTGGCAAGAATGCCAGAGAAGTCTTATGAGTTACTGTGCAAAAACTTCTCAGCAGTTCCAGAGAGAACTAAGGAGGAGTTGGAATCGATACTGGGAAAGAAGTTCATGGGATAAGTCACTGGCAACTTCAGTGACTTTGAAAGACAAAAACAGAGAGGATCAACCGTTACGGATTACAGTACAGTATATGAGAATGATGAAGTCCACTGAGTGATGATGGAAATGAAACCACTACTGGAAGCTTCGGGAAAGCGTAACTGGAGGAGCATCATGCTGACACATGACGAGTTTTCTTGCCATTGCTTGCTGCAAACATGGTGTCACCCCGAACGTAGTAATCTGGTGTTGATCTGGGACTCTGGAGAGCTGCTCTCCCTGGGTTTATCAGACGCATCACGGCCCATAACGATAGTGATAGTCGGAGTTATGATGGCGATACGATGCCTGAAGCTCATGTGAAGGAGAACAATAGACAGGAGGCACCAACGAGAGAAAAATTGCAGAAATTGGGTTGTCTGAAAGATTTAGATCTTCTGAACATTCCAATGGAAGGGAAAAAAATATGAGCAAGGAGACGACTGATGCCATGGCTTAGAGCCAAAATGACTGCATGGTTGTATGAGTATGCCAAGAAGCATATGTCGAAGCACGGTAGAGTGTACAGTGTGTATCAGCTGGACATTGGGGCAGGATCTTTCAAGCGAGCTTTCGTGACTCATCGTCGGAATGCAGTGACCACCGCTGTAAAGAGAATTTCCAGGACAAGTGAACGTATGGAAAGAGAGAAGGAAGAGATGTTGAGCGAAGATTTGGAGAGAAACGTGACGTTGTGTCTCCACAACAGCTTCTGCAGGAACAGAGAATCTAACGTGGATCCCCTACCTTGTTGCAAACAAAGGCTAGAAGAGCAGAAGTGTTGGAGGACTGCTTCTAACAGCGTCAGAATAGCTATGTATAGCGATGTGTTGCAAGACACAGAAACTGAAAGTGCAGAGTCAGTATAGCAGGAGGAGGAGATGGAGCATTGACAAATGGCCGAAAAACAAGATGCAAAAAGAAGCGAAATTAGAAGAATTTAGAAGTTTCAGAACTTTTAAACGACGAAAAAAGAAGAAACAAAGAAGTAACGAAAGAATTGTGTCAACTTTTGATCAACTGAAATCGTGTTCATGGTTCCTGAAGTGCACCTGCTCAAACTGTCGATCTTGACTTGATTTTTTTGTCTTTATTTTTGCCATAATCTATTGTTTAAGAGAATTAATTCTTTCTTCTTCTTCTTCTTCTTCTTCTCCTTCTTCTCCTTCTCCACAACCAATAGAAAAACAAGATATTGAAGAAGAAAAGTATTAAAAAAACATCTGAAAATAATATCAGATTTACTAAAAATAAGAAACTGTGATGAAACTGTGATGGAATGATGAAGTCAAGCGAGTTCACTAGTGCCTTGGCCCTTCTGGCTTTAGGCTTGGGTCAGTTTCGCGGTTCACTTATGACGTGGAACTTAAGAAACGTTACGGACTAAAGGTCACTACTAAAGTTACCCAATTCTATATAGAAAGAAGCGTGTCCTCATGGCTAGGTCTCTAATCACTTAAAACACGCGACGCCATTGAAAATGTGGTCGGAACCTCAATTAAAAATTAATAGGTTTTTATTGGACAACGGACATTTTATCCATTTTAGATGGATCACCTTATAACTCGCCTCACCTCAACATAACTGTAATAAAAGCACTCTAGTATTTAAATTCTTTTTGAGAATGCGTTGAAATTGTAAATTCAATTAAAGGTTTTGGAACATTTATATGCATCTTCAGGTTTTAAAAACTCTAAACTATCTGTACAAAGTGATCAAAGATCATAGAAAGTGTCATACACATCATTATTTCAAAATTTAAAAAATTCAACAAATCAAAATTTTACAAATATTACTGAAATTATGAAACAACTATTTTGTAACAATTTTACACATTTTGTCACAAATTTCTGAGAGATTTCACCTTTTTGTTTTTAGAATTTCGTTTTGTCGCAAGTTTTCATGCTAACAAGAAGTTTGTTTCAAAATTTTTTTTTAGCCAGAATTTTTTTTTATTCTGGAACTATATCCTCAGTGTCAGCTCCCTACGTCTAAACTCGTCGCGCGTGTTAATTGTCGGTCTCTCTTTCCTCTGTCCTCTCTTTCCTATGTGCAGCGCCTCTGATGTAAGTAAATTGATGCTGCTGATCTTCTCAGGGGCATGCGATGCAACCCGCGACGGCCAATTTTCCGGATATTGGTTATCCAACCACTGTTCACGGATGATTTTCATCGCTTTATCAAATTCTTCCCATTTTAACGTAATGCGGAACACCCGGTGAACAGTTCCTTCAATCACACTTCTCTTGTATTGAAGGGGGGCTCAGCTTCTAACAATTAGTATGGTACTTGTATCTGTTGGTTTTTGATTCCACCCACAGTTAATTTTCCTGCTTTTGTCAATACTAATTTGTAAATTCAAAAAAGCCAATTTCCCATTTGTGTTTGGTGTCTCTATTGTGAACTGTAAATTTGGATGTAGTAAGTTTGTAGCCCGTAGCACTTTTTCGGGATCACCCTTCACTGTTCTCACTATATCGTCAACGTAACTGCGAAATAACTTAGCTTGCTGCACTGACTTGTTTTTCTCTCTTATCGCAAGGCAAAAATTGAGTTCGAACATTTGAAAATATGGTCATGTCATACTTTCAAGCAACCAGACCTGAATGTAAAATTGAGAGTTACTTCACTACAGAAAAACAGAAAAAAATTGATTGCTTCAGTGTTGATGGTTATTGCAACCATTGTAAGAGTGTCTTTGAAGCAATGGGTTGTTATTTCCGTTTTTGTCCTTGTCAAGAAGCTAGACCGAGGCTAACTGATGATAATATCAAACGAGAAACCAAGAAAAGGGAAATGGATGAGCTTCGAAAAGATTACATTCGAGAAAAAAGTATACAATATAGAATAAATGTGGGAGTGTAGTTGGTGGGATCAATTTAAAAACAATGTAGACGTGAAAAATCACGTTAGAACTCACTTTCCCTTCAAAAGACCTCTTTCTACTAGTTCACTAGTGCAAAAAATTAGAAATGAAACATTGTTCGGCTACGTGCAATGCGATCTGAGTGTTCCAGATGAGCTAAAAGCAAAATTTTCCAATTTCCCACCTATTGTCAAAAATATAGATGTTACCAGAAACAAAATTGGGGAATTTATGAAGACATATGCGAAAGAAAACGATTTGTTAAAACAACCGCAGAAAATGTTGATATCGAGCTTCAAATTGACCAACGGAACCTTTATCACACCACTTTTCAAATTTTACTTGGATCTTGGGTTGCAATGTACAAAAGTTCATCGGTTAGTACAATACACACCGCGTAAAGTATTCAACAATTTTGTTCAGTCTGTTGTTGATACTAGGCGAGCCGGTGATGAAAATCCATTATCTGGTGTAGTAGCCGAAACAATGAAACTTCTGGGAAATAGTTCCTACGGCTATCAAATAATGGACAGATCAAAACATACAATGACAAAAAATATCTTGGAGACAAAAAAACTCACAAAGCTATCAATAACCAATTTTTCAAGAGACTCAATGTCGTAGCTAAAGATTTGTATGAAGTGGAGTTTGTTAAATCTACTATAGAGCATCGTGAACCAATTATAGTAGGATTCTTTATACTACAGTATGCCAAGTTGAGAATGTTGGAGCTGTATTATACCTTTTTCGATAAATTTTGCGATGTCAGCCAATTCGAAGAACTCGAAATGCATACAGATTCCCTCTATTTGGCTTTGGCAGAAGAAGATTTAGATTACTGTATCCTTACTAGCAAGCGAGCAGGTTGGACTGAAAAGCGAAGCAAAGACTGTCGAGACGACTCAGACCAGATGCGAAAAACAACTTTTCCCCCCGTACTTGTTCTGGAAGCACGTCAACTGGAAGGTCACATTTGTGGATGTCTAGATCGCGTGAAAACCCTGGAGAAACAACACAAGCAGTTGACAATATTGTTTGGGAACCTTTGATGAAAGCAAGAACGGAAACGGAATTGATTGCAGATTGTCATGGAGGAACCGAGGTGAATCTAGTGACTGCACTAGGATTCTACAGTACGTTTGGTTCAATAGAGTCACTATTGAATCTAGAACAGAAACATGAGATGGTCATGGCCATCAGTGTAGAAGTGTTTCCAGGAGCTTTGCAGACTGAGAAAAAGCACATAGGAAAATGGAGGGAAGCGATCGAGGCGGAAATTAACATCAGACACAGTGAAATTTATCGCAGACCATCAGGAGCGCGATATTTGGTGGGATCGACATTAGCTCCAATATGCAAGAGCAGATACCCAGTGCATTTCGTAGCTGTGGATGTAAGGAGTACGAGAACGATCGTGGATCAAACCTTCTCAGTGCCAAAGTGTGTAAGACTGGCGAAAATGCCAGAGAAGTCTTATGAGTTACTGTGCAAAAAGTTCTTAGCAGTTCCAGAGAGAACTAGGGAGGAGTTGGAATCGATACTGGGAAAGAAGTTCATGGGATAAGTCACTGGCAACTTCAGTGACTTTGAAAGACAAAAACAGAGAGGATCAACCGTTACGGATTACAATACAGTATATGAGAATGATGAAGTCCACCGAGTGATGATGGAAATGGAACCACTACTGGAAGCTTCGGGAAAGCGTAACTGGAGGAGCATCATGCTGACACATGACAAGTTTTCTTGCCATTGCTTGCTGCAATTATGGTGTCACCCCGAACGTTGTAATCTGGTGTTGATCTGGGACTCTGGAGAGCTGCTCTCCCTGGGTTTACCAGACGCATCACGGCCCATAACGATAGTGATAGTCGGAGTTATGATGGCGATACGATGCCTGAAGCTCATGTGAAGGAGAACAATAGACAGGAGGCACCAACGAGAGAAAAATTGCAGAAATTGGGTTGTCTGAAAGATTTAGATCTTCTGAACATTCCAATGGAAGGGAAAAAAATATGAGCAAGGAGACGACTGATGCCATGGCTTAGAGCCAAAATGACTGCATGGTTGTATGAGTATGCCAAGAAGCATATGTCGAAGCACGGTAGAGTGTACAGTGTGTATCAGCTGGACATTGGGGCAGGATCTTTCAAGCGAGCTTTCGTGACTCATCGGAATGCAGTGACCACCGCTGTAAAGAGAATTTCCAGGACAAGTGAACGTATGGGAAGAGAGAAGGAAGAGATGTTGAGCGAAGATTTGGAGAGAAACGTGACGTTGTGTCTCCACAACAGCTTCTGCAGGAACAGAGAATCTAACGTGGATCCCCTACCTTGTTGCAAACAAAGGCTAGAAGAGCAGAAGTGTTGGAGGACTGCTTCCAACAGCGTCAGAATAGCTATGTATAGCGATGTGTTGCAAGACACAGAAACTGAAAGTGCAGAGTCAGTATAGCAGGAGGAGGAGATGGAGCATTGACAAATGGCCGAAAAACAAGATGCAAAAAGAAGCGAAATTAGAAGAATTTAGAAGTTTTAGAACTCCTAACTGACGAAAAAAGAAGAAACAAAGAAGTAACGAAAGAGAAGAAGTTAAAACTCGGAATTGTTCTATATGTGTGACAAAAAACTCAAGTGAGAAACTAAGCAACCAAGTTGTAATTGAAACTGAAAGAATACATTTTAGTTGAGTTTTGAACAGTAAAGAATTTGTTGCATTTATAAATTTGTATTTTGATTTTAGTTAGTGGCTTTAGAGACACTTACTATTTATTTAGAGAGGCTTGAGCAAAGAGTATATTTAAATATTCCAGCCTGCATGACTGTTTTTATTCAACTAGGACGACTGATCACTTTGTGGTGACATGAAAGGCTTGGGTAATCTCTCGAAGAGGGAGATGTTTTAATGGTTCTTTCTAACCACAGAGTTCCTTAGTTTTAATATTCAGGACCAATAACAACTAAAATTTCCAAAGGCAAGAAGCTTAGTAGGATAATTTTAGCTTGTTGGTTGGCAGGACTGTCCTGCAAACTAACACTTTTTAAAACCTAGAAGAAAAAGTTTTAAATCAGGCCATTGACATTGGAAGTCAAAAAAAATGTTTTATCTTAAGTCATATCCTCGAAAGTGCAGATTAGTGAAAGAAATTGGAAGGTTATAGTAGTGTAGTATGATGCCATTTATATTCTGCAGTGAGTCGATATGACGTGGATAAGAGTAATTTCGTGCATTTTGTGAGTTCTGTTCGATGACACTGTACCAATTTTACGAACATTGCGAGATTCAATGGGGACATTGACCGGGCTGTCCGGCTAGTATGTGACATTCGACCAGAATGGACGAAAAAGCAGATTCTAAAATTTCGAATTATAAGCAGCTAACCTTCCGAATTAGCAATTTTGAAGTATTAACAGTGTTATTGGAACGATTAGTCAAACTGTGAAGGCTAGAATATTCTGATGTTTTAAAATTTTTTAAATTTCGATTGATGTCGTCATATTTCTGAGAAACGTCAAAATCGGCCATTTTGGAAGAAATCCAGAATTAAGACACAACAACAATAGTTGCAACGGCGACAACAACGAGAATTGCGATAAAAAAGCAACAACGAATAGCAGAATTAGCAGAGACCGCTCCAAGTGGCAACGATTGTGTCGCTACAATCGTTGCAAGGCCGTTCACAACAACGGTGAAGGGTAGAAAAACAGCCTTCCGGAAAGAAGATAAGGGTGTTATTTCGCCGGATTCAGGAATCCGGAGGGGTCTCGGGACTGGAACTTAAATCCTTTTATATAAACTTTTAGCTTCCCTATTATGTCCTGAATTGAATTTATCTAACATTTGAATTCATTTTCTGACGATGAGAAGCTAGTAGTTAGGGGAAAGGGTTGATCCATTTTCGATGGGGTTGATGATTTTTATCTACTGAACAAAAACAATAGTAATATAACAAATAGTAAGAGCCCTGTTTTTAGGAGTGACCTCGTGGTCTGGGGATAGTAAGCCATGAGCTTACTAATTTTGCATGTAAACAAGTTAATTTGTGCGTTCTGGTCGAAGCCGGAGAACAATAACGTTTTTGTCGACCCGATGTTAGAAAGACCACCAAAAGAACTGGCTTTGGTAGAGACGGTGAAAAGCATGTGGAGCTCTGTTTAGACGTTGGCCAGTAGTCTTAGAACCTAGCTTTATTTTCCGTCGATATGTACTTCCGGGCAATTGTTACATTTCAATCGAAAGTGTCTGAAATGGGCTATTGATTCAATACCCTATAAAGACCATTTATTTCTCACAAAAACTCTGCCTATCTGTTACCATTTCAATTTCAACGATGTGTTACTGTTCTACAAAATGTTACATCGTCTTACAGAATTGCCGTTTTCTACGTATTTCTTTTTTAAGGTGACCACCAGCCGGAAATCCACCATCGTCTGCACAATTCAAACAGCAAAGAAGTGGCAGACTGAGAAGTTCTTCTTTCATCGCGTTGAGAAATCGGTCATTGAGTTGATCCGTCTTGGTGTAGACATCTTCGCTCCCCTCGAGTCTTTCAAGAGAAGAGTCAAGGAACTTCTTTTAGAGAGAACTGTGTCAACTTTTGATCAACTGAAATCGTGTACATGGTTCTTGAAGTGCACCTGCTCAAACTGTTGATCTTGACTTGATTTTTTTGTTTTTATTTTTGCCATAATCTATTGTTTAAGAGAATTAGTTTTTTCTTCTTCTTCTTCTTCTTCTTCTTCTTCTTCTTCACAACCGGTTGGAAAAACAAAATAATGAAGAAGAAAATTATTAAATTAACATCTGAAAGTAACATCAGATATACTAAAAATAAGAAACTGTGATGAAACTGTTATGGAATGATGAAGTCAAGCGAGTTCACTAGTGCCTTGGCCCTTCTGGCTTTAGGCTTGGGTTAGTTTCGCGGTTCACTTATGACGTGGAACTTAAGAAACGTTACGGACTAAAGGTCACTACTAAAGTTACCCAATTCTATATAGAAAGAAGCGTGTCCTCATGGCTAGGTCTCTAATCACTTAAAACACGCGACGCCATTGAAAATGTGGTCGGAACCTTAATTAAAAACTAATAGTTTTTTATTGGACAACGGACATTTTATCCATTTCAGATGGATCACCTTATAAATCGCCTCATCTCAACATAACTGTAGTAAAAGCACTCTAGTATTTAAATTCTTTTTGAGAATGCGTTGAAATTGTAAATTCAAACAAACGTTTTTGCACATTTTTGTGCATCTTCAGGTTTTATAAACTCTAAACTATCTGTACAAAGTGATCAAAGATCATAGAAAGTGTCATATACATCATTATTTCAAAATTTAAAAAATTCAACCAATCAAAATTTTACAAATATTACTGAAATTATGTAACAACTGTTATGTAATACTTTAAAACATTTTGTCGCAAATTTCTGAGAGTTTTCACCTTTTTTGTTTTAACAATTTCGTTTTGTCGCATAATTTGTATCCTAACATAAAAGTTAGTTCAAAATGTTTTGTTTTAGCCAGAATTTTTTGATTCTGGAACTATAGCCTTAGTGTCAGCACCCTACTTCTAAACTCATCGCGCGTGTTAATTGAGGGTCTCTCATTCCTTATGTGCAGTGCCTCTAATGTAAGTAACTTGATGCTGCTGTTCGATTATCTTCCATTTAAACTCCGACTTACCACTCTCACTACCACAATGCTTTTATATGCTGGCCAACTGGGGTATCCTCTTTTCGGTGTTCTTCAATCCTTGTGGTGAGATGTCGGACCGTCTGGCCAAAATAGATGGATTTGTACCCACAACATTCAAGTCTGTACACCATTTTTGTGTACTCCTCTTTTGCATTGAAACCGGGACGCAGCCTGGCGATGTGGATGGCCTCAAGCGTCAGCACCTTGGAGTCGTCGCTGGGAGAGTCTAAGATCTTCATTTGTATGCTATTGACCTCTTCTCGGCACTCTCAATGATGGATACCAACCCTGGCGCTCCGTTGTTTGTGTTCTACGATTGTTGTTGTGAGATGTCGCGTCGTCTGACCCACATAGCTGGAATCACATCCAGGACATGTAAACTGTTACACAACATTACCACGAAGCAGTCCAATCACCGGAGACTCCAGGGAGGGCATCACGGTTTTCATTTTTCTTGTGAAAACGACTGAGGTCACTCTTTTTGCTATTTTGTGAGATATTTGACCCCTATATTGCAGCTTCAAGACAGGTCTTTCAGTCCTACTGCTTTCGGAATCATTTCTATGTTCAGGAGCACTAGTTGTCAAGATCTTGTCGACAGTATATTCCACAATAGGCTCGTAAAAAGCCGATGGGTACTGTTTCTTCTCCCAAGATTCTATAGCCTTACTGAGGCCGTCTTTGAAGGCTGTTCAACTATAAGTGCTGTTGTGAAGGCGATGTACAGTGTCTTCAAAAAATTTTCGCTTCAAATTAGTCGACGCACAAGCACGAAATTACATGAATGAAACAGTGTCCGTTGAATTGGTATACCACGCTGTTTCTATTCTACTCTGGTCACGAAGCAGGAAGGTGTCCAGAAAATGCAGTTCCTCATCACACTTTAACTCAATAGTGAACTCTATGCAGGGATGGAGAGTACTGGCTGGTCTTAACTTTTCCTCAATTTCCCCGCGTTTCGAGGTACGTATGATGTCATCTACGTACCGGCCAAAAATTTCTGAATTAGGGAAGTTAATCTCCGGACTAGACACCGAGCTCGGTGTGCACCCACAAAACCAAGGCTTCTTTGTCCGTTTGTATCATACTGGAAATAAGATCGGCCTCCTTTGAGAGCACTCTAACAGCACCCAATTACAGGATTGGTAATTTCATTGTGAAAAGATGAATAAAGATTTGTGAAGTGATGAATAAAGATAATCATTGTACTTTCTTAAAAAGAAGGTTTTCGTCGTAAGACATCATCAGCATTTCTCAAAATCAATCAGTAAGTCAACGAACACAGCAAGTCGTAATCATGCGAAAAAATAAGAAATAATTGAATAAAAACATTATTTCTTGCCAGATAAAGCTGGAACAAAGAAACAGGGACCTCAATCACAACCACAAGGTCAGTTCGCGTTGCCGATGTACTCTTCTTTTGCATTGAAACCGGGACGCAGCCTGGCGATGTGGATGGCCTCAAGCGTCAGCAGCTTGGAGTCGTCGCTGGGAGAGTCTATGATCTTCGGTTGTATGCTATTGACCTCTTCTCGGCACTCTCAATGATGGATACCAACCCTGGCGCTCCGTTGTTTGTGTTCTTCGATTGTTGTTGTGAGATGTCGCGTCGTCTGACCCACATAGCTGGAATCACATCCAGGACATGTAAACTGTTACACAACATTACCACGAAGCAGTCCAATCACCGGAGACTCCAAGGAGGGCATCACGATTTTCATTTTTCTTGTGAAAACGACTGAGGTCACTCTTTTTGCTATTTTGTGAGATATTTGACCCCTATTTTGCAGCTTCAAGACAGGTCTTTCAATCCTACTGCTTTCGGAATCATTTCTATGTTCAAGAGCACTAGTTGTCAAGATCTTGTTGACATTATATTCCACTATAGGCTCGTAAAAAGCCGGCGGGTACTGTTTCTTCTCCTAAGATTCTATAGCCTTACTGAGGCCGTCTTTAAAGGCTGTTCAACTATAAGTGCTGTTGTGAAGGCGATGTACGGTGTCTTCAAAAATTTTTCGCTTGAAATCAGTCGACGCGCAAGCACAAAAATACATGAATGAACCAGTGTCTGTTGAATTGGTATACCACGTTGTTTCTGTTCTACACTGGTCACGAAGCAGGAAGGTGTTCAGAAAATGTAGTTCCTCATCACACTTTAACTCAATAGTGAACTCTATGCAGGGATGGAGAGTACTGGCTGGTCTTAAATTTTCCTCAATTTCCCCGCGTTTCGAGGTACGTATGATGTCATCTACGTACCGGCCGAAAATTTCTGAATTAGGGAAGATAATCTCCGGACTAGGCACCGAACTTGGTGTGCACCCACAAAACCAAGGCTTCTTTGTTAGTTTGTATTCTTTGCACTCCGTAATTGCAAGATTGGCACAAATCCAATAAAACCACTGCATGCAAAAGTGACACCGAATGGCCTAACCACGCCAGGTAAACTGCTTGTCAGAGACAGAACAGTAAAAAGGGTCCACGTTAGGCTGCGTCGACTCAAACACCAGGATGTCTTTGGATGTCTTTGATGTCGTCAGACAGAACAGGCTCGAATTGTTTTATCCACAAGTTAGCCAATATGACAGAAAGGGTTCAACCCATGGCAACGCCGTCGAAATGGACATACCATTCGCTTCCAGAAACCCAACAAACATTACTGAATGCAAATCTTATCAACTGAAGAGGGTGGGTAACCCAATTCGTAGACTATACCAGCTGCTATACTGATTGCTTCAATCACCGGAACCTTGGTATATAAATTCTTCACATCCATTGAAAAAGGACTTCATCTTCGTCCAGAGCGGTGTCCACGAATAACTTTTTCATCTACAACGTGGAAGTTTCTATAAAGCCAGGAGCGTCTTCAAAAAAATGTAGATAATTTAGCATTGAATTTAGCATAACAGTTACCAGGTAACAAAAAAATGGATCGAATTTTGATGACAACGCAAACATTAAGTCGTAATTGTGAGACAATGAAGAAAATACAAGAATCAATACTGTTTTTCTTGTCAGATAAGCTAGAGCACAGAAACAGGGACGTCAATCACAACCGCAGGGTCAGTTCGCTGGTTTTCTTCTCATCAACATTCGCTTCCGATGATGTTTTTCGTGAAGTTTTTATATCCAACTTCTTTAAGAAAAATTATAAAAAGAAAAAGGAACGTCACATCTCGGAAACTAAATGCAACTGAGCAGTCGCATTTAGACACAGATTTGCATTTCTGTAATAGTTGCTCACTCAGGTCACATATGAGGATAAGAAGAATGGGTCCTTAAACCATTGGAAAAAGGGAATCTTCGGAATTAGTAGAATCGCAAGTCACTCCTATTCCTAACAACTATCCCCACTTTCGTCGCGTAGAACAGACTAAAGGTCAAAATAAGAAATAAAAACACCTCGGCTCAAAGGTCAGGGACACTATCTCTTGTGTTTTTGTACCACTTGTGCTTTTGTATGGTTTCGATCATGATTTCTTGTTACTTTTTTGTCGTATCTCTGTAACCGATCACAGTGTGTTCGTATAAATGCGCACATTTCCAATCCATGTCCTGTTACTAGTGGCGTTCCTCAAGGCAGCATCTTGGGGCCGCTTCTTTTTCTTCTTTTCATCAATGATCTGTCAGAGTGTATAAAATTTTCCAGTGGTTATTTGTTCGCTGACGATTCAAAGTTGTTTTCTACTGATATTACTTCTCTACAGCATGATATTGATTCTTTTACAAACTGGTGTACTGCATCTTCAGGTTTTAAAAACTCTAAACTATCTGTACAAAGTGATCAAATATCATAGAAAGTGTCATACACATCATTATTTCAAAATTTAAAAAATTTAACCAATCAAAATTTTACAAATATTACTGAAATTATGTAACAACTATTATGTAACATTTTTAAACATTTTGTCGCAAATTTCTGAGAGTTTTCATTTTTTTGTTTTAACAATTTCGTTTTGTCGCTATTTTTTATCCTAACATGAAATTTAGTTCAAAATGCTTTGTCTTAGCCAATATTTTTTGATTCTGGAAGTATAGCCTTAGTGTCAGCACCCTACTTCTAAACTCGTGGCGCGTGTTAATTGCGGGTCTCTCATTCCTTATGTGCAGTGCCTCTAATGTAAGTAACTTGATGCTGCTGGATGCCTGTTCGGTTATCTTCCATTTAAACTCCGACTTACCACTCTCACTACCACACTGCCTTATATGCTGGCCAACTGGGGTATCCTCTTTTCGGCGTTCCTCAATCCTTGTTGTGAGATGTCGGACCTTCTGGCCAAAATAGATGGATTTGTCCCCACAACATTCAAGTCTGTACACCATTTTTGTGTACTCCTCTTTTGCATTGAAATCGGAACGCAGCCTGGCGATGTGGATGGCCTCAAACGTCAGCACCTTGGAGTCATCGCTGGGAGAGTCTATGATCTTCGGTTGTATGCTATTAACCTCTTCTCGGCACTCTCAATGATGGATACCAACCCTGGCGCTCCGTTGTTTGTGTTCTTCGATTGTTGTTGTGAGATGTCGCGTCGTCTGACCCACATAGCTGGAATCACATCCAGGACATGTAAACTGTTACACAACATTACCACGAAGCAGTCCAATCACCGGAGACTCCAAGGAGGGCATCACGATTTTCATTTTTCTTGTGAAAACGACTGAGGTCACTCTTTTTGCTATTTCGTGAGATATTTGACCCCTATTTTGCAGCTTCAAGACAGGTCTTTCAATCCTACTGCTTTCGGAATCATTTCTATGTTCAAGAGCACTAGTTGTCAAGATCTTGTTGACAGTATATTCCACTATAGGCTCGTAAAAAGCCGGCGGGTACTGTTTCTTCTCCTAAGATTCTATAGCCTTACTGAGGCCGTCTTTAAAGGCTGTTCAACTATAAGTGCTGTTGTGAAGGCAATGTACGGTGTCTTCAAAAATTTTTCGTTTGAAATTAGTCGACGCGCAAGCACAAAAATACATGAATGAACCAGTGTCTGTTGAATTGGTATACCACGTTGTTTCTGTTCTACACTGGTCACGAAGCAGGAAGGTGTTCAGAAAATGTAGTTCCTCATCACACTTTAACTCAATAGTGAACTCTATGCAGGGATGGAGAGTACTGGCTGGTCTTAAATTTTCCTCAATTTCCCCGCGTTTCGAGGTGCGTATGATGTCATTTACGTACCAACCGAAAATTTCTGAATTAGGGAAGTTAATCTCCGGACTAGGCACCGAACTTGGTGTGCACCCACAAAACCAAGGCTTCTTTGTCAGTTTGTATTCTTTGCACTCCGTAATTGCAAGATTGGCACAAATCCAATAAAACCACTGCATGCAAAAATGACACCGAATGGCCTAACCACGCCAGGTAAACTGCTTGTCAGAGACAGAACAGTAAAAAGGGTCCACGTTAGGCTGCGTCGACTCAAACACCAGGATGTCTTTGGATATCTTTGATGTCGTCAGACAGAACAGGCTCGAATTGTTTTATCCACAACTTAGCCAATATGACAGAAAGGGTTCAACCCATGGCAACGCCGTCGAAATGGACATACCATTCGCTTCCAGAAACCCAACAAACATTACTGAATGCAAATCTTATCAACTGAAGAGGGTGGGTAACCCAATTCGTAGACTATACCAGCTGCTATACTGATTGCTTCAATCACCGGAACCTTGGTATATAAATTCTTCACATCCATTGAAAAAGGACTTCATCTTCGTCCAGAGCGGTGTCCACGAATAACTTTTTCATCTACAACGTGGAAGTTTCTATAAAGCCAGGAGCGTCTTCAAAAAAATGTAGATAATTTAGCATTGAATTTAGCATAACAGTTACCAGGTAACAAAAAAATTGATCGAATTTTGATGACAACGCAAACATTAAGTCGTAATTGTGAGACAATGAAGAAAATACAAGAATCAATACTGTTTTTCTTGTCAGATAAGCTAGAGCACAGAAACAGGGACGTCAATCACAACCGCAGGGTCAGTTCGCTGGTTTTCTTCTCATCAACATTCGCTTCCGATGATGTTTTTCGTGAAGTTTTTATATCCAACTTCTTTAAGAAAAATTATAAAAAGAAAAAGGAACGTCACATCTCGGAAACTAAATGCAACTGAGCAGTCGCATTTAGACACAGATTTGCATTTCTGTAATAGTTGCTCACTCAGGTCACATATGAGGATAAGAAGAATGGGTCCTTAAACCATTGGAAAAAGGGAATCTTCGGAATTAGTAGAATCGCAAGTCACTCCTATTCCTAACAACTATCCCCACTTTCGTCGCGTAGAACAGACTAAAGGTCAAAATAAGAAATAAAAACACCTCGGCTCAAAGGTCAGGGACACTATCTCTTGTGTTTTTGTACCACTTGTGCTTTTGTATGGTTTCGATCATGATTTCTTGTTACTTTTTTTGTCGTATCTCTGTAACCGATCACAGTGTGTTCGTATAAATGCGCACATTTCCAATCCATGTCCTGTTACTAGTGGCGTTCCTCAAGGCAGCATCTTGGGGCCGCTTCTTTTTCTTCTTTTCATCAATGATCTGTCAGAGTGTATAAAATTTTCCAGTGGTTATTTGTTCGCTGACGATTCAAAGTTGTTTTCTACTGATATTACTTCTCTACAGCATGATATTGATTCTTTTACAAACTGGTGTACTGCATCTTCAGGTTTTAAAAACTCTAAACTATCTGTACAAAGTGATCAAATATCATAGAAAGTGTCATACACATCATTATTTCAAAATTTAAAAAATTTAACCAATCAAAATTTTACAAATATTACTGAAATTATGTAACAACTATTATGTAACATTTTTAAACATTTTGTCGCAAATTTCTGAGAGTTTTCATTTTTTTGTTTTAACAATTTCGTTTTGTCGCTATTTTTTATCCTAACATGAAATTTAGTTCAAAATGCTTTGTCTTAGCCAATATTTTTTGATTCTGGAAGTATAGCCTTAGTGTCAGCACCCTACTTCTAAACTCGTGGCGCGTGTTAATTGCGGGTCTCTCATTCCTTATGTGCAGTGCCTCTAATGTAAGTAACTTGATGCTGCTGGATGCCTGTTCGGTTATCTTCCATTTAAACTCCGACTTACCACTCTCACTACCACACTGCCTTATATGCTGGCCAACTGGGGTATCCTCTTTTCGGCGTTCCTCAATCCTTGTTGTGAGATGTCGGACCTTCTGGCCAAAATAGATGGATTTGTCCCCACAACATTCAAGTCTGTACACCATTTTTGTGTACTCCTCTTTTGCATTGAAATCGGAACGCAGCCTGGCGATGTGGATGGCCTCAAACGTCAGCACCTTGGAGTCATCGCTGGGAGAGTCTATGATCTTCGGTTGTATGCTATTAACCTCTTCTCGGCACTCTCAATGATGGATACCAACCCTGGCGCTCCGTTGTTTGTGTTCTTCGATTGTTGTTGTGAGATGTCGCGTCGTCTGACCCACATAGCTGGAATCCAGGACATGGAAACTGTTACACAACATTACCACGAAGCAGTACAATCACCGGAGACTCCAGGGAGTGCATCACGATTTTCATTTTTCTTGTGAAAACGACTGAGGTCACTCTTTTGCTATTTTGTGAGATATTTGACCCCTATTTTGCAGCTTCAAGACAAGTCTTTCAGTCCTACTGCTTTCGGAACCATTTCTATGTTCAAGAGCACTAGTTGTCAAGATCTTGTTGACAGTATATTCCACTATAGGCTCGTAAAAAGCCGGCGGGTACTGTTTCTTCTCCCAAGATTCTATAGCCTTACTGAGGCCGTCTTTAAAGGCTGTTCAACTATAAGTGCTGTTGTGAAGGCGATGTACGGTGTCTTCAAAAATTTTTCGCTTGAAATTAGTCGACGCGCAAGCACAAAAATACATGAATGAACCAGTGTCTGTTGAATTGGTATACCACGTTGTTTCTGTTCTACACTGGTCACGAATCAGGAAGGTGTTCAGAAAATGTAGTTCCTCATCACACTTTAACTCAATAGTGAACTCTATGCAGGGATGGAGAGTACTGGCTGGTCTTAAATTTTCCTCAATTTCCCCGCGTTTCGAGGTACGTATGATGTCATTTACGTACCGGCCGAAAATTTCTGAATTAGGGAAGTTAATCTCCGGACTAGGCACCGAACTCGGTGTGTACCCACAAAACCAAGGCTTCTTTGTCCGTTTGTATTCTTTGCACTCCGTAATTGCAAGATTGGCACAAATCCAATAAAACCACTGCATGCAAAAATGACACCGAATGGCCTAACCACCCCAGGTAAACTGCTTGTCAGAGACAGAACAGGAAAAAGGGTCCACGTTAGGCTGCGTCGACTCAAACACCAGGATGTCTTTGGATGTCTTTGATGTCGTCAGACAGAACAGGCTCGAATTGTTTTATCCACAAGTTAGCCAATATGACAGAAAGGGTTCAACCCATGGCAACGCCGTCGAAATGGACATACCATTCGCTTCCAGAAACCCAACAAACATTACTGAATGCAAATCTTATCAACTGAAGAGGGTGGGTAACCCAATTCGTAGACTATACCAGCTGCTATACTGATTGCTTCAATCACCGGAACCTTGGTATATAAATTCTTCACATCCATTGAAAAAGGACTTCATCTTCGTCCAGAGCGGTGTCCACCAATAACTTTTTCATCTACAACGTGGAAGTTTCTATAAAGCCAGGAGCGTCTGCAAAAAATGTAGATAATTTAGCATTGAATTTAGCATAACAGTTACCAGGTAACAAAAAAATGGATCGAATTTTGATGACAACGCAAACATTAAGTCGTAATTGTGAGACAATGAAGAAAATACAAGAATCAATACTGTTTTTCTTGTCAGATAAGCTAGAGCACAGAAACAGGGACGTCAATCACAACCGCAGGGTCAGTTCGCTGGTTTTCTTCTCATCAACATTCGCTTCCGATGATGTTTTTCGTGAAGTTTTTATATCCAACTTCTTTAAGAAAAATTATAAAAAGAAAAAGAAACGTCACATCTCGGAAACTAAATGCAACTGAGCAGTCGCATTTAGACACAGATTTGCATTTCTGTAATAGTTGCTCACTCAGGTCACATATGAGGATAAGAAGAATGGGTCCTTAAACCATTGGAAAAAGGGAATCTTCGGAATTAGTAGAATCGCAAGTCACTCCTATTCCTAACAACTATCCCCACTTTCGTCGCGTAGAACAGACTAAAGGTCAAAGTAAGAATAAAAACACCTCGGCTCAAAGGTCAGGGACACTATCTCTTGTGTTTTTGTACCACTTGTGCTTTTGTATGGTTTCGATCATGATTTCTTGTTACTTTTTTTGTCGTATCTCTGTAACCGATCACAGTGTGTTCGTATAAATGCGCACATTTCCAATCCATGTCCTGTTACTAGTGGCGTTCCTCAAGGCAGCATCTTGGGGCCGCTTCTTTTTCTTCTTTTCATCAATGATCTGCCAGAGTGTATAAAATTTTCCAGTTGTTATTTGTTTGCTGATGATTCAAAGTTGTTTTCTACTGATATTACTTCTCTACAGCATGATTTTGATTCTTTTACAAACTGGTGTACTGCAAATGATTTATCGGTCGATCACGATAAGTGCAGTCTCATTGTTTTCAAAGGCAATTTTCCTCGTCATGTGATGGTCAACGACCAGAACAAAACCTCCTCAAATGTAGTAGAAGACCTTGGTTTACTTGTCTCTGATGACTTGAACTGGATGAAACATATCAATAGTAAGCTGGTATCATGTAACAAGTCACTTCATTTTACCAGGCGCAATTTTCCTTTCATTGTCTCTCAATCCGCCTAGCTCATTTTCGTTAACACGTGTATAAAGAGTATCATTTTTTATGCATCCCCTGTTTGGTTTCTTTCATTATGTTATATCCGAAACTTGAAAGTTTCAATCGAAAGTGTCTGAAATGGGTTATTGGTTCGATACCCTATAAAGACCAGTTATTTCTCACAAAAACTCTGCCTATCTATTACCATTTTATTTTCAACGATGTGTTACTGTTCTACAAAATGTTTCATGGTCTTACAGAATTGCCGTTTTCTACGTATTTCTGTTTTAAGGTGACCACCAGCCGGAAATCCACCATCGTCTGCACAATTCAGACAGCAAAGAAGTGGCAGACTGAGAAGTTCTTCTTTCATCGCGTTGAGAAATCGGTCATTGAGTTGATCCGTCTTGGTGTAGACATCTTCGCTCCCCTCGAGTCTTTCAAGAGAAGAGTCAAGGAAGTTCTTTTAGAGAGAACTGTGTCAACTTTTGATCAACTGAAATCGTGTTCATGGTTCCTGAAGTGCCCCTGCTCAAACTGTCGATCTTGACTTGATTTTTTTTTGCCATAATCTACTGTTTAAGAGAATTAATTCTTTCTTCTTCTTCTTCTTCTGCTCCTTCTCCACAACCAATGGAAAATCAAGATAATGAAGAAGAAAAGTATTAAATTAACATCTGAAAATAATATCAGATATACTAAAAATAAGAAACTGTGATGAAACTGTGATGGAATGATGAAGTCAAGCGAGTTCACTAGTGCATTGGCCCTTCTGGCTTTGGGCTTGGGTCAGTTTCGCGGTTCACTTATGACGTGGAACTTAAGAAACGTTACAGACTAAAGGTCACAACTAAAGTTACCCAATTCCATATAGAAATTAGCGTGTCCTCATGGCTAGGTCTCTAGTCACTTAAAACACGCAACGCCATTGAAAATGTGGTCGTAACCTCAGTTAAAAACTAATAGTTTTTTATTGGACAACGGACATTTTATCCATTTCAGATGGATCACCTCACCTCAACATAACTGTAATAAAAGCACTCTAGTATTTAAATTCTTTTTGAGAATGCGTTGAAATTGTAAATTCAATTAAAGGTTTTGGAACATTTTTGTGCATCTTCAGGTTTTAAAAACTCTAAACTATCTGTACAATGTGATCAAAAATCTTAGAAAGTGTCATACACATCATTATTTCAAAATTTAAAAAATTCAACAAATCAATATTTTACAAATATTACTGAAATTATGTAACAACTATTTTGTAACAATTTTACACATTTTTGTTTTTAGATTTTCCTTTTGTCGCAAGTTTTCATGCTAACATGAAGTTTGTTTCAAAATTTTTTTTTAGCCAGAAATTTTTTGATTCTGGATTATATCCTTAGTGTCAGCTCCCTACGTCTAAACTCGTCGCGCGTGTTAATTGCCGGTCTCTTTTTCCTCTGTCCTCTCTTTCCTAAGTGCAGCGCCTCTGATGTAAGTAAATTGATGCTGCTGGATGCCTGGTCGATTATCTTCCATTAAAACTCCGACTTACCACTCTCACTGCCACACTGTCTTATATGCTGTCCAACTGGGGTATACACTTTTCGGTGTTCCTCAATCCTTGTGGTGAGATGTCGGACTGTCTGGCCAGCAGAGATGGATTTGGACCCACATTGAGTTCGAACATTTGAAAATATGGTCATGTCATACTTTCAAGCAACCAGACCTGAATGTAAAATTGAGAGTTACTTCACTACAGGAAATCAGAAAAAAATTGATTGCTTCAGTGTTGATGGTTATTGCAACCATTGTAAGAGTGTCTTTGAAGCAATGGGTTGTTATTTCCATTTTTGTCCTTGTCAAGAAGCTAGACCGAGGCTAACTGATGATGATATCAAACGAGAAACCAAGAAAAGGGAAATGGATGAGCTTCGAAAAGATTACATTCGAGAAAATAGTTTACAATATAGAATAAATGTGGGAGTGTAGTTGGTGGGATCAATTTAAAAACAATGTAGACGTGAAAAATCACGTTAGAACTCACTTTCCCTTCAAAAGACCTCTTTCTGCTAGTTCACTAGTGCAAAACATTAGAAATGAAACATTGTTCGGCTACGTGCAATGCGATCTGAGTGTTCCAGATGAGCTAAAAGCAAAATTTTCCAATTTCCCACCTATTGTCAAAAATATAGATGTTACCAGAAACAAAATTGGGGAATTTATGAAGACATATGCGGAAGAAAACGATTTGTTAAAACAACCGCAGAAAATGTTGATATCGAGCTTCAAATTGACCAACGGAACTTTTATCACACCACTTTTCAAATTTTACTTGGATCTTGGGTTGCAATGTACAAAAGTTCATCGATTAGTACAATACACACTGCGTAAAGTATTCAACAATTTTGTTCAGTCTGTTGTTGATACTAGGCGAGCCGGTGATGAAAATCCATTATCTGGTGTAGTAGCCGAAACAATGAAACTCCTGGGAAATAGTTCCTACGGCTATCAAATAATGGACAGATCAAAACATACAATGACAAAAAATATCTTGGAGACAAAAAAACTCACAAAGCTATCAATAACCAATTTTTCAAGAGACTCAATGTCGTAGCTAAAGATTTGTATGAAGTGGAGCTTGTTAAATCTACTATAGAGCATCGTGAACCAATTATAGTAGGTTTCTTTATACTACAGTATGCCAAGTTGAGAATGTTGGAGCTGTATATAACATTTTCGATAACTTTTGCGATGTCAGCCAATTCGAAGAACTCGAAATGCGTACAGATTCCCTCTATTTGGCTTTGGCAGAAGAAGATTTAGATTACTGTATCCTTCCTAGCAAGCAAGCAGATTGGACTGAAAAGCGAAGCAAAGACTGTCGAGACGACTTCAGAGCAGATGCGAAAAACAACTTTTTCCCCCGTACTTGTTGTTCTAAACATAAGAAACATCACAAGAGAGAACCAGGATTGTTCAAGGAGGAGTTCAGATGTACTGAAAAGTTATGCCTCTGTAGTATAACCTATTGCTGTTACGATAGTAAAAGTTTAAAGTATAAGTTTAGCAGTAAAGGTCTGAACAAACGCGCATTAGAAGACTCTGGAGATGGACCGATGGCAAAGTATCGACAAGTACTGGATGAAGCAGTGAATTTGAAGTCAACAAATAGAGGATTTAAAACGATTAACCATGCAGTTGCAATTTATGAACAAACTAAAAAAACTGAGCTATTTTCACCCAAAACAGGAAGTTTAAGGTGATGGAATACATACTTAACCTCTAAATTGGTAAAAGATTATGTAGTAAAACTGTATACGATGCTGTGAATTAATTCATTTCCTCTGTAATTAACCTTTTTTTTCGAAATTTTTTTTAAACACTACGTTTGGATTAACAGTATATTAGTTTTTGATTGGGAAAATATTTAGAATCTTGAACATTGGCAAAATTGAGCTCCAAAAAATTCGGGCGCAAAAACTTTTACTTAAACTTACCATCTTACCATCTGAAACCTACCATCTTAATACATTGGGAAACCTAATCCCTATCTTAATTCATTGGGAAATCTATTCCCTATCTTAATACATAGGTGGCTGACCGGATACTCTATAGCCTATGTTAATACATGGGGGTCAGCCACCCCCCGGGCTGAGTTGCTCCAACCTATACTACTCTCGCATTCAAACCCCTTTGATCTGTTTGTTAGTTTCCTGCAAAAACATGGACACAAACCGGTTTTGTCATTTATTGGCCATTGGCTGTATCTCCATTCCCAACGGCAAAATCGAACTCATGAACACTTTCAGCCATAGATTTGCCAGAATTACAGCGAGGAAAGCGCCCATTGCTAGACCATCAACTTGCACATACCATGAGTCATAACACTTGAAAATTAATTTGCGGGCCGCCATATTGAAAAGCCTTTTATTGATTGCTCTTTGGATTTCAGGAGCAATTTCTGGATGTAGGGTTTTTGCAAAGCATTTTCAACTGCTTCCTTCAGGGGAACATTAGTATACAAACTTTTCACATCAAGAGATATTATGGTTTCAACCGGATCTTGAGCAACGTATTCAGTTGTTTCTCTGGCATCTTTAGAATTGGTTTCTATATTGGCGCCATCGATATTGTCAGAAACTTTGCAAGCGTTTTATTAAGATTCTCATACGATCTGCTCTTTTTAGGGTCCCAGAGGACGAGGTTTTTTCGGTTCAAGCTGTACCTAATTTTCAACTTAGTAGTTTAAGTTGAAAATTATGTACAGCTTGGTCCGAAAAAAACCCGTTCTTTGGTACCCTTAACTTCGAAAAGTCCGGTGTTAGATTGTTTTTTAGACATGTTCTCAGAAACTTCAGTCTATGTACAAATACTTTACTTTCCTAAAGAATTTTAAATTCAATGTGGTTCTAGTAACATCGGGTCGACAAAATCGTTACCGCTTGAAAAGTATCAGCCAATCCGCGCGAACTAATTTAGTTGCATGTGAAAATAGTGAGATCATGGCTGGATCTCTGTATACTCAGACCACGAGGTCAATCCTGAAAACAGGAATGGTACATTATTACTATTAAGTTACTATTTTACCATTGTCTTTGCATAGTAGAGAAATCATCCCATCCATCGGAGATGGATCGACCCTTTCCCTCAACTCCTACCTTCTCATTATCTGAGAAGGAAATTTGATAATAATAATTTTAGTTCAGGACATCCTAGGAAGCTAAAAGTTGTTTAAAAGTCAGTTCTCTAAATCAGCAAGAGACCCTTCCAACTGATATTTACAGAGTGATCAAAAACTATAAAAAGTGGCAATCATAAAAGAAGCTTAAATTATAAGTCTCAATTAAAAAAAATTAAATTACAAAAGGGGCCCTTCCGTTTAGTTACGGTAAGTGCACAAGCTGGATAGGGCCATACCAGCGATATAAAAATGCATATATATCAGCAATGAAGTCATAAATCAGCATTAAATGCATCGTCAATTTATCTTAGCCGTCCTTCCTCTACAATAGCGCTTATGGAGTTGTCGATAAATTGATTTTTGCGTAACAATCTGCACCCCCTTATACAAAGTATAGAGTTCCTCAGGAGCGCGAAGCTTATTTTAGTTCTTATGTAGTTTATAGATTCTGGATAGCTTTCTTGTCGTTTTTCACTTAGTTTTTCGGCCAATCGCTGCATCGTCCGCGTGGCTGTTGGAGCAGCGCCACCGGTGCATCCAAAAATTAGCGGGCCGTAGCTACTCTGCTCTACGTTTAAAATTCTTTGCTGATATTTGGAGTTCTTCAGCGTTTCGTGGTATTTGTATGCATCCTTATGCAGTTTTCGCGATGTTTTGGCATGGGGCTTGAAAATTTTCACATCAAAGAAAGCGCGGCTGAATCGTGAACCCCAGAGTCCGTTTGCCTTAATGTCAAGTCGTGCCTCATCTTCAGTTGTAGTTGAATTGTTGACAAAGCTTTCGCCTTGCAACGGCTGAAGTTTCAGCTCAATCTCGACGTCATGGCAAACCTCGTTCATGAGGTTGGCGAATGTGTCTCTAATTTCATTGTGTCTTATGTGTGTGTAACCACCCTTCGCACAGTGAAGCGCATGTTTCAAGTTAAAATCAGCACCACATGCACATGTGAGTGGGGTTTTGGTAGGCTCCCATCCGTATCTTAAGTATATACCATCTCTGAACTCTGATTTATTCAGGTTGAAGTTGTATCTGCTCAGTGGTAGAGTATTGAGCCAGTTAGAGGCTCCCTTTTCAGAGGCCAGGTCGATTGCGTATTTATCTGTTTCAATTAAGGAGTTAATGAAGTTTGTTTTTTTTTCAATTTGCTCTATCAGTTTTCAATTTTTTGATTTTCGTTCATATTTTTTCTTGCTGTGTTACTGCTGTAATTGGATCTTGAGATTCCAGTACTAGTGATGTTTCCTTAGACTATTCTAGGTAGCTTTCATGATCGGATGGCACCTTGATGTTAAGTCCGCCCATTTTAAGGGGTAAGGAAGATATCTCACGGAATTGGGGGTTTAAATTGTCTTTACCGACTAGGTTAGGTAATAATTGTTCTTTGATAATACTTTCACATATTTCTAAGTTTTCCATAGTGTTAGGCGTTGTCCTGGCAAAAAATGAAAGCTTTTCTTGAACTCCTTTAGTATAGCAGGCATAAGCGTTTTGAGGGGAGGTTTCAGCGATTTTCGTTAGTTTTTTCAAAGTTTTGATTTGCTCATTCTGTTGAAATTCCAGGAAGTTTTTACATTCAGATTCTGTTCCTATAACTGAACCAAGCACTCGGGCTCCTGCCTTTATAGTGATTCTTGTATTTGCGAAGATTTTCTGAGTTTCACCGAGTTTTTCATCCTTGACAATGAGTTGGCATTTGGATGCTTTCACGTGGTAGCCGAAAAATTTACCCAGTGATATAATTTTATCGAGGACGGTTCGTAGATTGCTTAATTTACCGACTGCGTTTCCGTCGTCTGGGTACCATTTCTGGGTTACATCGTCTACTGATAAAAGTTTTATGAGGGGTGTTATGGCTAGACCGTACATGGCCATTGCCAGTGGATCCCCCTGGGTTGTCCCTTCTTGAGAGTAGATTGATTTTTTGTTAACGAATAGTTTAGATGGATTGGAGTAGGAGTTCTTAATCGCTGTTAATAGGGAAGGGCAGGTGTTTTCGATGTTTTTTAATGCCAGCTGCTTTCGGTTCAGCGAGTTGAAAGCGTTTTCGGCATCTATCAGTAGAACAGCATCGGCGGAAGTTTTGCTGTATTGATCTCTTAGCGTGTGGATCGCATATTCGATGCCACATTTTTGTCCTAGGCAGAGTTGGTAGTTTGAACCGAGCGACATGAGTTCGTTTTTTAGGCATTTAGTTATTGTTCGCCCTATTATCCTACGCATAACTTCTCCTATGCCAATGGGTCTTACCCATGGATTCTTATCTAAGGGTAATAATCTGCATGCGTTATATGTTTCTATTAGTTCTGGATTTAGTTCTTCTGTGGCCAATTTTTTTTGGCAATTTTAGCAATTGATTTTGAAATTTCAACTGATTGTTGCCCGAAGTGTGTTAGAATACGTCTCCATTCATTTGTATCGAGGCCAAATGGTCCATGCGATCCGTGCGTTCTCATGGCTGCCTTCGTTATGTTGACCGTTTATCTGATCAAATATCGATGGATGGAAAGGAATTGTTTCGTTTGAGACTGGTGTAATATAGTTCTCATCAATTGGTTTAGATGGTGGGTGTTTCTCTATGAGAGTCTGTTCTACTGTCTTACCTTTGACAATCTCGTCAAGCGAAAGAATGCCTTTAGATGTGTCTGTTAGTTTTGCAATTGCGCTTGATATTTTTCCAGTACTCATTAGTTTGTTGAACTGTTGTGCTTCAGTTTCAGTTTTTCTTCTACTTCCTTTCAACAAGCGCATTTGCAGCGCCTTTCCTTCAATATATAGTCCATCCAGGTCTCCGTTTTGCCATTGCTTAAGTCTCCTTGCTATTGTTTTGGAAAAAGATCCATCAATTTCGGACTTTGTTTTGCACAGTAATAAGTGTAGAAAAATCATTGCTGCGTGCATTGCGAAGGTATTTTCGTTGTTTTCTATTAGGCTGTTCAAAGTTCTATTGAGGGTTTCAATGAAGTTATAACCAAATTTATTTTTTGACAAGATCATAAAGACCGGTTTCCAGTGGACCATTTCGGTGTATATTTTCCTGGTGGTTTCTATGAGTTCTGGACAGGGGTTTGACCATGGGTCTTGTATTGCTCTAGGTTCTATAGTGGAAGACTCTCCTGTGTTTTGTGAGTGTGGGGCAGTGGAAGGGTGAGGGTGCATTTGGGGGAGCAAGGTTGTAGCTAGGGTTGGGCGGTTGCATTCATGCTTGTCGTTAGCTGAATGAAATTGGGAGGTGCAGCGATGACAACTGAAATTGTCATAGTGATCACTGCTGCGGGCTAGGCCGCTGCATTTTACATGCATGTAGCCCGGGCATGTGAAGCACCAAACACCTCCGCCTCGCAGGCTGCTTTTACAAATAAGGCAGTGTGTTTGAGTAGCCATTTTAGGAAGGACGGCGGTGTCAAGTTAGCGAGAGAATTTATAGATTAAATTTGCAAGAAAATTTGTAAAGAAATCATTACTGTAGAACAAGAAATGGATGCCATCACGGCAGAACATTTGAGGGGTTAGATTTAGGTTGAGGTTAGGCGAAACAATAAGTGTATGGGGGTGTACAAATCTATTTATCAAATTAAACAGCACATGATTATGAATATAAATTTTGCGGTTTACTTCGGAATTATTACAGTTCTGAATTGTTTTGGGGATGATCAGTCTCTTGGGCTGAAACTTATTTGTGACGAGGTTAATCAAGTTTTTCCACTGCTGTTCTAATTCTTGTGGATGCAACCTGTTGTCCTTGTATCCAGCAACTATTGTTACTGTATTTAGGCGCTTTGGTCTGTATTGTAAAACTGTTTCAAACAGATCATGAAGCGTTGTGCCGCGGTAGGAGTGAATTGTTGATTTTACTAGAGCTGGTTTGATATATTTGGTCCTTGAAGTCCCACATAACTAGTTTCTGTGAGAACTCAGGGATGCGTCTTGCCTGGAATTGCGGCATCAAGCTGAAACACAGTCAACTGGGGCGAGAAAGGAAGCTCTTTGGGGTTATTTATGAATACTTTCATTTAGGGTTTAAAATTGCTAGGCGATGAAAAAAAAAGAGTGGTACAACCTGACGTCGATTTGGAGGTCGATTAACCAGCTCACTCCTTCTTGCGTCTAGTTACGCCAGGGAAACTTCACTCGCCTACGGCTGGGACGGCGAGATTTGGTAAGATAACCAGAAGAGGAAGCCCAGCGCGCATATGATATGAAAACACACAAACGGTAAATTTGAACAAAGAACTATTTAATAAGTTTATCACAACAATTAGGCTAATAGTAAAACCTACCATCTTAATACATTGGGAAACCTATTCCCTATCTTAATTCATTGGGAAATCCATTCCCTATCTTAATACATAGGTGGCTGACCGGATACTCTATAGCCTATGTTAATACATGGGGGTCAGCCACCCCCCGGGCTGAGTTGCTCCAACCTATACTTCTCTCGCATTCAAACCCCTTTGATCTATTTGTTCGTTTCCCGCGAAAACATGGACACAAACCGTTTTTGTCATTCATTGGCCATTGGCTGTATCTCCATTCCCACCGGCAAAATCGAACTCATTGTAACATTCGCCCGGAAGATACATATCGACGGATAACAAAACTAAGTCTTAAGACGACTGGCCAGCGTCTAAACAGAGCTTTGCATGTTTTTCACCGTCTCTACCAAGCCAGTACTTTTCGGTGGTCTTTCTTACATCGGGTCGACAAAAACGTTACTATTCTCCGGCTTCGACCAGAACGCTCAAATTAACTGAATTACATGCAAAATTAGTGAGCTCATGGCTGGGTCTCTGTATCCCCAGACCACGAGGTCACTCCTAAAAATAGGGCTACTACTTATTATATTACTATGGTTTTTGTTCAGTAGATAAAAATCATCATCTCCATCGAAGATGGATCAACCCTTTCCCCCAACTCCTAGCACCTCATCCTTGTCAAAACTAATCAAAATATCAGTTAAATTCAAGTCAGGACATGACAGGATGCTAAAAGTTTATGTGAGTTAATAAAAGTTTCCGTCCCGAGACCCTTCCGGATTCTTGAATCCGCTGAATCAAGCTCCTTACTCTTGATTTCTCGCTAATCCGGAAGGCTGGTTCTCACCCTTCACCGTTGTTGGCAACGGCCTTGCAACTATTGTAGCAGCACAATAGTTGCAACTCGGAACGTTCTCTGCTATTCTGTAGTTCGTTGTCGTTTTCCAATCTCGATTTTCGTACTGTTCGCAATCGCAGATAAAAGTTGTTCTGTTTTTTACTCGCTTTTTTGTTAAAAATGGCCGTTTCAGCATTTCTCAGAAACGTGACGTCATCATTCGAATTTTTGAAAATTTAAAATACTAGAATATTCTAGCCCTCACCGTTTGGCTAAACGTTCCAATAACGTCGCTAATCCTTCGAAATCATCAACTCGGAAGGCTTACTGCTCAAAATTCGAATCCTGCATAAATTGCATTTTGGCCATTCTGGTCGAATGTCACACATGAACACTTTCAGCCATAGATTTGCCAGAATTACAGCGAGGAAAGCGCCCATTGCTAGACCATCAACTTGCACATACCATGAGTCATTACACTTGAAAATTATTTTGCTGGCCGCCATATTGAAAAGCCTTTTATTGATTGCTCTTTGGATTTCAGGAGCAATTTCTGGCTGTACAGTTTTTGCAAAGCATTTTCAACTGCTTCCTTCAGGGGAACATTAGTATACAAACTTTTCACATCAAGAGATATTATGGTTTCAACCGGATCTTGAGCAACGTATTCAGTTGTTTCTCTGGCATCTTTAGAATTGGTTTCTATATTGGCGCCATCGATATTGTCAGAAACTTTGCAAGCGTTTTATTAAGATTCTCATACGATCTGCTCTTTTTAGGGTCCCAGAGGACGAGGTTTTTTCGGTTCAAGCTGTACCTAATTTTCAACTTAGTAGTTTAAGTTGAAAATTATGTACAGCTTGGTCCGAAAAAAACCCGTTCTTTGGTACCCTTAACTTCGAAAAGTCCGGTGTTAGATTGTTTTTTAGACATGTTCTCAGAAACTTCAGTCTATGTACAAATACTTCTAATTTCCTAAAGAATTTTAAATTCAATGTGGTTCTAGTAACATCGGGCCGACAAAATTGTTACCGCTTGAAAAGTATCAGCCAACCCGCGCGAACTATTTTAGTTGCATGTGAAAATAGTGAGATCATGGCTGGATCTCTGTATCCTCAGACCACGAGGTCAATCCTGAAATTAGGAATGATACATTATTACTATTAAGTTACTATTTTACCATTGTCTTTGCATAGTAGAGAAATCATCCCATCCATCGGAGATGGACCGACCCTTTCCCTCAACTCCTACCTTCTCATTATCTGAGAAAGAAATTGGATAATAATAATTTCAGTTCAGGACATCCTAGGAAGCTAAAAGTTGTTCAAAAGTCAGTTCTCTAAATCAGCAAGAGACCCTTCCACCTGATATTTACAGAGTGATCAAAAACTATGAAAAGTGGCAATCATAAAAGATGCATAAATTATAAGTGTCAATCAGAAAAGATGTTTGATGTTCAAAGAGTCCTAGTTTCTTCGAATTTGTTCGAAATGTTTCTCTTTTTTTGAGGAGATAGGAGCCGATAAGGTATACTGATTAATTTTAGATATGTTGCAATCCATTAAAGTAGTGGAGCAATTTAGGTGTTGCCGATTAGTAAGTTGGTCAGTGAATACAAGATCTTTGTCTACGTTGGCGGAAGACGCTACAAATGATGACTATAACTGGGATCCCAAAGCAGAAAAAAGCTCAACTTCTGCCAGGTTCAATTTAATACAAGTTGTATTGTCAAATGGACAACCAAGAAATCTAGAGCAATCGTTGTATTGCTAACCCTGGATGTTAAAACAAATTTCGGATGGATTTTTTTCTCAAGTCTTTTCATTCTAGATGTCTTGCAATTAGCTAGCGGCATTAATTCGGAATACACTTTTTTCAATGGCTAGTATTTTTAGAGAATCACTTAACCCTTTTGAATCAAATCTGAGATTCGCTTAAAATAGGTCCTGGACAGCATGCCGACGGGTCTGCACTCCGAATCGCAAAATATAGATTTCACGTCAAAAATATTTTCTTAAAGTCCCGAGTGGACTTTCCTTTACATTCATTCGCATTTTCGTATGTGTTTTGAGCCTTGAATCGTTGTTCAGGATTGATGAAAAACAATACATTTGTGAAGGCGTTTTTCTGCTGTACAATTCAATCATTTAAAATCCATCAGATGCAACGAGTGATCCCTAAATAATGCATTGTCACGATATTATCCCTAAGCTGTGCATTGTTTTCATGACTTAACTTGCCCGGAAACTTAGGTGTCGTCTTGAAGTCCCGTCAGGTTGTTGTCCTAGGTTGTTGAGCATGCCCTTTAAAAAATAGTCTTGTAATTACCCTTGTGATACGAAGGGTATTGCAATTGGGTACTAGACTTTTTTCCCGTAAACAACTTTGTCCACAGGACTCATTTCTTGAGTTACCCTCAAGCGTTCCCAGCTTCAAATCTCAGCGTTCCCAGTCCCCTTAGGTAACAAATTCGCCTGGTGCGGCAAAGGTCGTGGGTTTGAATCTGACCGTGACCTTTTTTTTTTCAATCGGGAAATTTACCGTTTAAAAAAACGGTCGGCTTATCGTTATCTGCTTAAGTTTTGTCGGCCTAAGTGCCACTTCGTAGAAATGGTTTTTCTTGCTATGCGCAATTTACATTGTAATTTCTCTTGGTGTTTTGATTTACTTGTTTGTAATTTCTTGACTGGTATATTTTTTTTTCTTGGTTTTTTTTTCTGTCCAAGTGGTTTCGGCTTATATTTTATCGGCTTAAAGACCTAATGTTAGTCATTTCAAGTGAAACGTAGTTTTTATGCTCATATCTGGATTGCTTGTTTTGCTAAAATCTTAATAATAATTGGTTTCGGCCTATTTTATATCAGCCTAATGTCATGTTATTGCGTCTGTCTACCGGTGAAATAAAATTGTGTGTGCCTGCGTGTTTTGAGGTTTATGGAGACATCATTTTTTATTAGTTTTAAAATTTTTGAGTTTATTTTCGGCTTTTTTTTGGCGTATTAGTTTCGGCCAATATTATATCGGCTTAGCGGCCTCATAATGGTTAATTCGACAAGTATAGAAAGTTTTTTGTTTGTGTGGTGAGAGCGAGGGGGACTTTCAACTTTTTATAAGTCTTAAGTTTCGTTGATTCGTTCTTCGGCCTAAAGGGTATTTTGGGTTTTGTTACCGCTTGGTAAGTTTTCTTCCGATTCTAAATTCACATTCAATTGCCTTGTATTAATTTTTATCGCAAGTGGCGCGAAGCTCAGCTTCGCCTCTGTTTCGAAATTGTTTTTAATGTTGGTTTTGAATTGTAATTTTAGCGTTCTTATCTACTTACGCTTTTTCAGTCTGAAAAGGCCTCGGGTTATATGATATCGGCTTAAATGTATCGTTGTTCGTTGAGCGAAAAGAATTTCTCATGTGTGTGATTTTGTTGAGGGGAGACTTAAAAATATTTAGGGTTTTGTAAATTTTTATGAAGACATTTTATTTTTGGCTCAACGATTGTACGCTCGAGTTTTTTTGGCTTTGTTACAGTTTCGTTAAAGTTTTCGTATCTGAAATGCTTTTCTCTAAATGAACTTTCTTAAGGACAAATAAACATACACATAAAAGTTTTGTGAGATCTAGTTTTTTTTTTTCAATTTTTGACTCATTTTCTGTCGGCTAGTTTGTCATGCTATGTTTGTGTTGTATCGCTGTTGGTACGAAACTCCGATCCACATCTATCTAAAATTACACTTTTTCAATTTGAAACTTTTCGCAAACCTTTAGTGTTGCCTGACGAATTCGGACAAGGTAGCTTAATTGGCTGATTTTAGTTCAGGCGTAAAGAAAAGGACAATAGTTGACAGCAAGCTGAAAGAAACTCAGAATACATTGCTTCATGAATCTCTGAAATTTGTACCTGAGCATGGATGGAGTTCTAAAAGTATAGCAGAAGCGGCTAAATCTCTGGAATTGTCTCCTTCAATTATGAATTCTTTCTCCAAATCGGAAGATGCAGCGCTAGTGGCGTTTTTCCTTAGTTTGAAAATGGTCGACTTGGAGAACTTCCTGATTGCGTTGCGATCCCAACATCTAGAAGAACATGGTCGAGTTAAGATCAATTTGTTTGTTTTTGAAGCTTGCAAGGAAATGATGTCGTACGTGCTACCATACTTAAAACATTGGTCATCGGCACTCTCAATTTTGGGTGAGTTGTCCTTCGTTTAATGTTTCTGAGAATAAACTAACAGTTCAAGTGAAACCAAAATATAGCCATATCTATCAATTGTCTATGATATTTTGAAAGTCTGGCCTCGATATCTCACCATGTTAGAGTTTTGTAAACTTTAAGTTTTCGAGATATGAATGTTCTTTTCAGGTCATTTTGTACGAGAATTACTTATCGATATCATAACTTTTTTAATAATCCAACTGTAATAAATCCAAAATAACCCATTGTTCTGCACGTTTCATGAAATACTATTTTAGGACGTTTTTTGAATACTTTACTATAAAACTGCTTGTTACCTGAGCACTGAAGGGCACCCAAAAGCAGTTGAAAATTTAAAGATTCTCATATAATTAATATAATATTTTTTTGAAAAAACGGAATGTTTATGCTTGGGGTGTTTTTTTATTCAGCCAATTTTTGGCGGTCGAAATTATAGTTTTAAACAAACTTTTTTTACCCCATCGAAGATATCGACTCCCTGAAATCAAAGGTAAAAAGATATTTAACCTGCGATCATTTTTTGCAAAGTTATGGGAGTTGCCAATTTGGCCATGCTCTGGACTAATTTATCGCTCTTTGAAGATTTTATTTATAATGCTGTTAGCGTAACAAGAAGTATTTTGATTGGCGGTTCATCCCGCCCAACAAAATTATTCTAAATTGAATTGAGGCTAGCTAATCGGTCGTATCAGTTTCGCACGACTCAAATTTTTACAATTGATTTTTGTTATTGTCCAAAATTTGTAGTTTTTTGAATATTTTTCCCCAAAAACTATTCGATATGGATTAAGGGGCAGTCGGAACATTCAGGGCCTTGCCCTTTATACGAGCAATCTTGTTTGTGTTTATAATTTTTAAAAAAATCATTTTTGGTTGTTAAATTTTTTATATATTTTTTTTCGATTTTAGACTGCATGGGGTTCAAAATATAGACTGGATTGATGAGCCTCTTTAATTTTTCAGTTTTGATTTGGGTTCGGAAATTGAATACGATCTATTAATGTCGAAAAGTTTTAGAATTTCCAATACTTTTTGTGCTTGCGATTAGCAGGCGTAATCAAATCAGATTACGGCGGCATACATTCATTTCATACTCAATGACTGATTCTGCACATTTGGCGGAGAGGTAATGCCCATGCTTGGAACGACAAAGGCTGTGGGTTGTGGCAAGAGATTACTTTTTACTAACTGCAAATTTTTGGCATTAAGACGACTTACTTTTTAGATTGCAGTGTAAAAATTTTACCTAATAATCCAGCTCTCTCAAATAGGGTTAGTTTTATCAAAAGGTAACAATCATAAAGTATTCATGAAATTCAACGAGCTTTAAGGTCATCTATTATTTATTGTGAAGTTCCAAATTTGAAGTTTTTCAAAAAACAATTTGTTTTTTTTTTTTTTGCAGTCTCTCGTTAATTAACACTTTTCCAACTGCTAAATGAATATTATTAGACCACTGTAAAGTGTGAGCTGTAATTGAAAATATAAAGTACGTATTATTTTTCTGTTTTCAAAAACTCTGCATATTGCATTTTTAAAACTGCGATGTTGGCTGAACCTTTTTTAATATTCATTTTTATTAGAGTTGTTTGTTTACTTTATATGTTATATGCCATAGGCTCTCTATTTGATTTTGATACCGAGCTAAATTAAACTTGATCTTAGATTGAACGTGATTGATGTTTTGCTTCAGCTGAACCGTCCAACGCAATCGATACTCTGAAGCATCACTCAGAAATGGTCGACCTTATTTGGCACTATGCGGGAGATACATCGCTTGATTACAACTGGTATTCGAAACGCATATTGCTCTCAGGGGTAATCAATTCCACCCAACTGCATTTGCTACAGGATAATTCAGAGAATTTCGAAGATACGTGGATTTTCTTGGAATCTAGGCTGAAGGACGTGGCTAGTATTGGCATGGGTATAAATAATTTCAGAAAGAGTTTGTCAAAATTGGCCGCAATAGGCGAAGTGGCATCAGAGACAGGAAGAAATCTTGCAGGGGTTCCAAATACCAACAGATGAGATTCAGATTCCGTTCGATCAAAAGCGAAACCTTTTTTCAATAGCTGAAAAATTTTGTTTAAAAATAGATTAAATTCGTGAAATGAAACTAAGTTCTGATATAACCGATTTAATATTTTTTCAAAATAACAGGAAATTCGAATGTTCTCGAGGCATTTTTTTCGTTTTTCTATACCGATAAAACTGGCATGCAAAATCGATATGACATCAACTAGTTGTAATCCGTTCGATGCAAAATAGTTTGACCGCAGTTAACAGATAGTTCGGTTATCGCTGCGAAGATGGAATAAATCCAAAGTTTTCTTGTCCCCTGTCTCTCAGGCTGTGTGGTCTTTTCGGTTGAAGGTCATTGACCTCTGGCTGTTGTTTCGGCTCTGTAATAGGAGGCAGTTGTCGATTAGGACTAAGGGGAAGACTCGATTGTTGTTGCTGTTGTTGAGCTGGAGCTGTAAAGCCAATGGGATTCAAAGGGGGTGGATTTGAATAAGCCATCGGTTGAGGTGTTTGCCAGCTAGGCTGTTGTTGTCCGAGTGTGGAGTATGATAATGGTTGCGGTTGAGTCGGCTGCATGTTTGCGTATTGGATGTGGGCTGTAAAGTGTGGAGATGAAGTGTTTTGTTGCGTTTCTGGGAGTTGATGATGATGCCCATATGCCGCGGCACCCATGTACTGCTGCTGTATCAAAATGAGAACGATGTTTTATTTTAGTAAATAAATGGCACCAGAGTTCCTAATCAGCTACGCAGTTTACATTAAAATTTGCCCAGCCCTTCTTTCTCCCCATTTACTACCTTACTAGCATTGATTGAGAGTGAAAAATTTGGATTATGGTAGGTTTTTGGAAATGGATTATGATTTAATACCATTTTAAGGCCTGTTCAGTGGTAACTCAAGTCTCAAAAAGACATTTCGAAAAAGTCTTTAAGTATTAAAAAAAGAGTCCGAATTTTTGGCAATTCAAAAATAAATTTGACCAAGGGTAGCTAATTTTTCTTCATTGTAACGATGAAATTTATAGTGGTATATAACAAACATATGAATGTGCTTATGGTTGGAACATACTGTGATTTTTGCACTGCAGTCCGCTACTTTTGTTTGTGTTTTTATTAATTTTCATTAATTACTCGGCAAGATCTTCAAGAGTAGTTTAATTATGTCAGTTGAATCATTTATGATGCTGCTGACATGCTGTTACACGAATATTCAAATTTAACTTCTGCATATTTGTTTTGCTGGTGCATGTTGTATCTAGTACTCAAACTATTGTCTGTATAGTAATAGAGTTTCCCTACTTTTCAGAGCCGATCAACGTAGTTCAGGCTCTTATATAGGTCGCGATGTTTTTTTTTCCGCCGCTTTTTTACGAAAAGTCGGCTCTTTTTCCTCCCCCCCCCCCACCTGCAAATTTTTGCTAGTGAAATTTTGTTCACGTTATCCGAAGTTTATGAAAATAGGCATGCAAACTAATTAGGCCATGACAAAGATATTTGGTCTTCATGTTTAACCTTGCAAAATCCCTTGTTACACCATAAACCTGATGCTAATGTGAGGTGGGGGAGAGGAGGAGGGAGGAAAAAAAGCCGAAAAGTCTTGCAATTTGATCAGGCTCAAATTTACTTAATCGCGGTTTGACCTTTGATTTCTTTTAAGTTCAGTTCATTTTCTTAGGAATTACTTTTTCAGATATCCCATCGTAATAAAAGTGGACTATTGATCCAGTTTTCTCAAATTGGGTTTATTTTATTGAAAAAGTGCAAATCAAAAATTGTTTATAGAAATTCAAAGAGCCTTAAAGGCATCTCATTTTTGAAATCCGAAAGCTGAGATATAAAAAAACCAGTCAATTTTTTGCTGTTTCATTGCGTTTATTGACTCTTTTCAAACTGTCTGCTGGCTATGTTTATTTTACGCAGATGAGTTGTCGGCTTCATGGTTGTCGACTTAAGCTCTGTCCTTCTAATTTCCGAATTATGTAGTCCCTTTTGTAAGCGCTACTTATGTATCTATGGTGGATCCTATGTAGGCGTTGCATGCATTTTCCAAAATGATTTTTTTGCAGTATGAGTTTCAGTTTTTTGGCTGTCCGCTTTAGTTTTGTCGGATTGTGTACCTGTGTTTTTTCTAAAATTTTCCGGTTGTACCTCTGAGATAAAAATGACTTTGGCACCAATATTGGAATGCTCAAAATCAACTCCACATGGACCTCTTTGAAAATGTTAATAATTTTAAACTTGAGCGTTTTTCGTTTTTCTAACTTTTTCGTTTTATTCGTAACTTCGTTCGATGTTCTTTTTGCTAATTTTTTACGGCTATGTGCTATTAGCTTATAATTGTTGTATCGCAACTTGTGCGAAGCTCATCTGTCTCTGTGTAAATGGCCATAATGGCCATCCTTTTTTCGTAGTATGATTTTGCTGTGACATAAAACAAAGTGGTGAGTTGATCACAACTTGTTGATCATACCTTATTGTTTCTGATTTCAATATTTTGCTTTTATCTGTTCGCTAGTTTTCTGTCTCCGAGGTTTTTCATTTTTTGCAAGAATTTTCAATTGTTTCATGTTTTCTGTAACCTGTATGATTCAGTCTGTTATTTATTGCAATGCATTGTTATTGAAATGTGTTTCACAAGTGATGCAAATCTTTGCTTCCCCTTTTCGATGAGAAGGAGTTTCCCGTGTCTACTATGTTTGATGACATAAGCCAGTCATCCTTAGCTTCGGATAGAAGCGGCTAATTTTAGAATTAGTAAATGGTAAAATATATTCAGGAATTAAAAGCCAATTTATTGGTCTAGACATTCGGTTGTTTCCGTATCAGATATCAGACTAAGTATGTAGCTAAGTATTGAATTTGCGCAATCAGTCAACTGTATTACCATTGAAAAGGATGTCTAGACTAAGCGAATAGCGAGTTTTCTCTGTTTATCTAACCGTATCCTTAAGTCAAGTAAGTTCATTAAATCTGCTAAATATAGAAAAATTGCTGAGGTCGAGCAGCGCTACTATAGTATTCAATTTGATATTAAAGTTTATATTTGTAACAGAATATAAAATGGGATCTTAGATTTTGACACCAGTCAATTTAACTCGGTATTTTTTTAAAACCTAACAGATAATGAAAATTAACTGGACAATTTTCAGCCCTGGTTCGCGCTCAAAAACATTCTTGATTTGAGAAAAGTGGCTCAGAATTTTTGCCTTTTAAATTTGAGATTTGTGAAACACTATAAAAAAGAAAGATTTATCTTTAAATGAAATTTTGTTTAATGCTTTTTTATGGAGAGTCATTGGATTTTCATCCGCGTTTCCGGACCTTTATCATCTTCTTAACGAACGAGTGCTGCAAACTCTTATTATTTTCAGGCCAACTGCTTTGCGATTTGCCACGAATGTAGGGAAACTTACTTGACTGTAATAAGGATATGTATCTGGATGTTGTTGCGGCTGTTGTACTGTTGGTTCTTGAGATATGCGATTCTTCCGAGCTTTGTTAGCCGCTCTCTCCGCAAGTTTTGCCGACTTCTGGCTACAATTTAACAGAACTAACAGTCACTAGTGTTTTTTTGTAAGGTGCAAACGAAGTTTTATTTTTTTGGGCTTATTATTTTTTGGGGTAAAATTTTGTTTAAGAATTTTGTGGAAAAAATTGCACCAGATTATTTCTGGTGAAATGCTAAGCTACTTTTGTACACCTCATTTTTTTGTCTAATCTTAACCCATTTTGAGAAAAACGCGTTTGAAATTTCAATTTGTTCTTTTTGTCCGCATAATTGAAATCATCATTGTAAAACTATGTAATTGAGGGATCACCTGACAATGTCTTCTTAGAATTGTATGAATGGTTGATATCTTTTGGGTTATGGGCCATGAAAAACTCGTTTTAGCAAATGCTATACCTGTTTTTCTTTGCACATTTGCACGCTGCTGTAACAATAGACATCACAAACATGATTCCAACCCCCACCACTAATCCTAGGGCAATCAAAAGGTAGTCATCTGCATCGTCATCATCATCTTCCTTGTGACAGCAGCGACGCTTTTTGATGTCTTCGTCGTAGCAGCACTCTTGGTTGAAGAAACATTCACTATCCACCGTACAAGATTGACTTTCGAATAGTTTCTCCTAAATTTTTAAAATCTGTCTTAACGTTTGAACCTGCGTTTTAATCAGGAGGGGGACTTTAAGTGTTTTTTTTAAATCCATTAATACGATAAACATGTTTTGAACAATCATTTGAAGAAGTTAATTGTTCATACAAAAAAGTCAATTTTCCTGCTTTTTCCACATCCAATAGCAAGGAACCATTGGTTGTTGTTGTTGTTGATGTTGTTGATGTAGCTACACTAAGTTTGGCTCCGAACTTCCGATTGCATTGGAGAGATGGATTCTGTTTGGAAGATAGAGAGAGAGAGAGAGAGAGAGAGAGATAGATAGAGTGTGTGTGTGTGTGTGTGTGTGTGTGTGCGTAAGGGATTTTCCGTTGGTCGTCTTGTAAAATCTATCACTGCAGTTCCCCAGGGTCTCTAACGGCGAAACCGACGTAAAAGGGGAACCACCTTTTCCAGTGATAGCGTCCTTGTGCTGGTGTCGGCGGAGAACCGAGTGAAACTCCCGTTACGTGGAGTTATGTGATCAATTGCAGATGTTTGGCAGCTTCTTCGGGATTCTCCCGTAGGTTGTCGATGGTAAGTGCTGTAGGGTGTACCCAAAAATTAAACAGATGGTCAAGGGTGTGCGATCCTGTATAACAACTTGGGCAGACGTCAGGTATGTTGTTATTTAATCTATGGTGGTAAATATTGAGGTGGGTTGAGTACCCCGAGCTAAGTTGTGCTAGCGTACATCTGGTTTTCCGGTCAAGTTCGTTTTCATTAGCTGATGTTATTGGTGGAATTCTGCCAAGTAGCTTAGATTTCTTGTTACGGTTTTTGATCCCGCAAACATGATCAAGCTTAGAGATGCTCTCCTGGTTGTTCGTAAGCAGGTGTTCATTTCCGGGTTTGAACTTAAGTTCGATGGTGGACCTGATGTTCCGGTTGTACCATTTGCAGTGTGGTGATCTGCTCTGTTAAAAGTGTGGTGATCTGCTGGTCATCGCAAGGAAACATAGGTCATCGCAAGAGTCGGAAACTGTCACTCTAGCGCGCCAGTAGCCCCGACACCGCAAATCAAGGACTTAACTACATCCACCAGATCTATGTGAAAACCCAGGCGAAGACCTTTTGACCACCAGGCAGTAAGTGTCACTTTATGATAACTTTCTCAGAAAAGGTGCATACTGTAAGGCTGTTCATAGCCAAGATAATAAGTGACATATTGAAAACAGTTGTCGTTCACTGAGCAATTTAGTTCACTGCAACTTCATTATAATTTATCTCGGCACTAACGGTGGGCCAGAAGATTGAAGGCGTAGAACACGTTCGAGAGAGCCATTTAACTTCTTTCGGACAGCTTAAGCATGAACGCGTCTGGCGTGTTGTCTGAGAGTAACGGTTCGGTATAACACTTTCTGCATTTCGAAACCGGAAAGAATGTTTTGCCAATAAAATAGCAATATGAGCATTGCATCCGTAAACATGAACTGTTAGTACTATGACAGGGTAGATGGTTGGCGAAGACCATCCATCTATCGCCAGATTAACGCAATGACCTTCGGCTAAATTCAGAACTTTCAATTTTTTTTCTCGTGAACTTCATTCAGATACGTTGCTACAAAATCATGTCTGTCTGGGATCGCTGTGCCGGGTCGCAATACGTCCACAAACTTTTAAAATTGCCTGTTATCAACTGATGGGAATAATGCATTTGTTGCTATGAAAGACCCTGTCAGTAGCAAGTTGATTTCGTGTTGCTTGACGTTTTAGGGGATCAAGTGATCTCCCTCCTTCCCACAACGAACAGAAACGCACGGAAAATGCGAGAGTAAATTTGCGGCAAGGCGGAAGGTAAAATTTGCGACATCAAAATTGTGTCACCGCTAGCTCATCTTAAAATCGATGTATTTCTAATTTTGTTTCAAACACGTTTTTTTCTCTTTAAACTGTTTTGTATTTATTTTTTTTTTAATTTGTTTGAAACAAAGTCCCTCATCCTGATTTTGATCTGGTCTGAAAAAATTTCCGTTGTAGATTTTTGCCAGATAGCTTTATTGATTTTTGTATATTTAGGTTGGTCTTTTGGAACTTGAAGTCAAATACTCTGAGGGCGAAGGGCGAAGTCAAAAATATTGAAGTATGCAATAGATCCAAGATTTGAAGTACGTTTCTGTTGCTGTTGTAATTATTCCATGAATAGGAGAAAAATTATAGGAGCGGTCTGTGTAGTTTTGGATCATCTTGAGGCAAATGTTTTATATTTTACTTTTAATGTTTTCGAGCTTTTTGTTATTATACAGCTAACATGCATATGGCGAAGTTGTTACATCTCCGCCTCTGGATCGAAAGGTCAGATGATCGAAACAAACAATTGTCCGTGCTCATTGCTTTTGGGTGAGGCAACTTAACATAGCCTAGAAAAATAGCCAAAAAATGACATATATATCTGAAACAGGGGCACTGCAGCTGTTCTCCGTGAAGAGCCCAACAGCTAGTCTATTGTTCCTTTCCCTTGTGTGTAAATCGCCTAAAAATTAGTTTGCCTTCGAGTCTCTCACTTTTCCTGTGCAGCACTCTCCTCGTTCGCAGCAGTTTCCAGTGAAGCAGTGGTAGTCAAAACCACACCCTCCCCCTCCATGAGTCAGAATACGGTACTCTCCGGGGGTGCAGCAGTAGTCGGGGAACTCCTTCCCCATCCCCACCCCTGGACAACACTCCATGCGGTGTCCACACTGGGTAGCTGGGAAATCGTTTTGGACCCCACAGTCGTGGTGGTTGTTGTTGGCGTTGTACTGCTCAAATGTACAACAGGTACCTGTAGATAAGTCCAACTAAACTGAAGTTTTATTTTAAAAATTTATTGAAAAATTCGAGGTCTTTATTCGAGAAGGCAAATCAGTTTCGTTTCAGTTGCTAGTGTGTACTAATTAACTACTAACCCGGTTCAGTTATGTGAGTGTAGTAACTACTACTAACCATGCGTATCTCCAGTATTCCAGTTGCAACAGTATGACATAGCATTATGGGAACAACAGTCATCGTGAGCCACACACGGCAGTGTCTCATAATGGTCCCGAACACTCTTGTGACAACACAGTCCCCCTCCCCCACTAGAAGGATTCCAGAAGCTTCCGTCTTTGCAACAGACTAATTTCCCACTCGAGCCGCAGTCAGAGTCAAGCGAGCACTCCCAGTGGTAGTAGTCGGATGAATCGATACTTGAAATGCATTCGTAGTCCACGCATGTTTCAGCTCCCGAACAATCGCTGAAATAAATGTGCACCTTTTAGATTTCTGACTGTTGAACTACCTCAATTAGCTGAAATAAACCTTTATTTCCGTTGATCTAGAGGGATTACATAATCGCATAACATAATGGTAAACTGGGAAACGTCATGTACACAAAAACGAAACCAGGAAACGGAATTTTTAACGCATTTAACGGATTTTTTTTAACAAGAACATCACAGGGAAAGTTACAATTACGAGAACTATGTTTCATCTGCCTGTATTTTAGTGAAAACAAATGTTGGCTAGTTAAGTCAACTGACTTGAAAATGGAAAGCTTACTGCAAGCGAAACTTTTTCCGCTACCTCCATTTAGAACCAAATAGTAGAACCAAAAAAACCCTTGTAGATCTTAATCTCGCAATAGCCAGCAGAACAGCGCATATTTTACCCTTTTCATAGTATATGAGTGATCTTTTTTGCCCTCCTGCCATGAATTATCGGGATATACTTTCCAAAAGCAAAAAGTTTTAATCAAAGCAGCGAATAAGGCACGGAACCTGACCGCTGGAAGAGTGCAAACAGCAGGATTTTTCCAGCATCCATTTTGCCTCTTAATCCGCGCAAATGAAAGTCAAGTTTAAAATTCAAATTCAGTACAGTTTTTATTTGAGTTATTTGAAGATAGATCTCTAAGACTTGAAACGGTTGTTTTAATATAGCGTCATCTGTGAGTTCATAGAGAAGTTTATTTGTCCTCAACCTTTTATTTTAAGTTTGTCGGGATATCCACTTGCAACAAGAAGAGGTGTCTAAATAAAGAATGATGATGATGATGATGATGGGGTTGAAGCAAACCGGAATAAAATTTGAAAAATAAACCACTAATTTTTGTTTGTTTCTTGAAGCATTTAAGATTGAGTTTGATACATTTCGATTGCAAAGGCGTGGTAAAAAAAAACGTTTCTGTTTTTGAATGGCATCCAGTAACATTTGAACCCCTTTTATGTCCCAAGAAAAGAAAATACCCCCCTATAAAATAATAATTCAACGGTTAAAGACATACGGATTTTGTTTTATGTAACCAGACTCCCCCCATAGCCATAGCGCTGGGGATAGCTAAGCAGACGCAAAAGACTCACCCGTCTGTCTGACAGTAGTTTAAATTGGGTGAGCATACATCGTGCCATTTTTCTGTGAGCTCGCGCGCTGCCTCGTCTTCGATTGAGCTCAAAATGTTCTCAAAATCCGCGTCCATGATGTACCAATCTTCGTTATTATGACCTTGAAACCACTCACTCCACCAGTGAATATTTTCCTGCTCACCTGTAAAGAAAAGAGCTGCAAACGTTAAAAAATATCAAATTTATTGATGAACCAACTATTATCATCTATTTAAAGGTGCTGTTTGTGTACTGAGATTTTATTTGAGTTTCTTTACCGAAAAGAATCGTAACTGCTCGAATGCCAGCAAGAACCTAGTCGTGATTTAGCAGCTATTTTGTTAAGACAGCAATACACGTAATGCAAATCATGTTGAGATTTTGAAACCAGCTTTTTCATGTATGTGAAGGATTATTTTACTTTATTTTAACTTAATGATTTTAAAATCTCAAAATTCACCAAAATCCTAGACAAACTGTAAGTGTGTTGTAAATCCTAGAAATCCTTGAAGTGTGTTGCAATCGGGAACTCGACTTTTTTCCCGTAAAAAATAAATTGTTTTTGCTTTATTAATGAACCGTAACAAATTTTAGGTTTTCGCAATTGGCCTGGAAGTAAGGTGTTTTCTGTTGCACCCTATGGTTCTGGGGTTCGAGTCACGGCAGGACCTTGTTTTTTATTCAGGATATATAAAATTGAAATTATTATCCGGTAAACTTTGAATTGTCGGACTTTCGTTTGTTGGCGAAGGTGCCACGGCACAAATTTTTCTTTAGATGTAAGCAAGTATCATGGTAGTTGCAGGTATTGTTCATTTTAGTTTCACGGGTCACGGTTTTTTATATATAAAATCTTCTTTTTTTGGGCTAAACTGGTTTCTGCTCAAAGATCGGGTTTGTTTCCGCTTCGTAAGTTTTGTTCCAATGATTTTTCAAAATTCAAATGTCTTGCTTGGCATGTTTGCCTAGAATTCCTGTTTTTTGGTTTTTGCATAGTTTTTCTCAAAAACACAGATTTTCAAAAAAGGGTATCATTAGAAAGATCGCTTATTCTCCTGTGGGCAAGCATAATCCTCTAATCTCTTTTTACTTTACCCACTGTCAACAGCCTTCAAAAAAATCTGTGGGGCAAATATTTGACTCATATTTTTAAATTTTTTCGTTTCTCAAAAACCATCTTCCTACATTTAGACAGAACAGGTTGTGGAAAGCTCTCCTGCATACGTTACTACGCTCAATTTTTTTACACAAAATTTTTTGGCACACGGAAGTGTCAATTATTTGATTTTTGACCTTTTTCGAAACTTTCCTCGAGAACTAACCCCTCAAATCAGTATATTTCTTTACTGTTTGAAACTATTTGACTCGAAAACTACCGGAAGTGTCAATTAGTTGATTTTTGACCTTTTTTCAAAATTTTCCTCCAGAACTAACCACTCAAATCAGTTAATATTTCTTTACTGTTTGAAACTATTTGACTCGAAAACTACCGTTCCATATCTGCGTTTTCGGGTTCAATCGTAACAACAGGTTGCCTAAATTCCTTTTCTGATTACCCGGCTACGCTCAAGTTTTTTTTTCAAAAAAAAGTTATGGCCTTCAAAACTGTTAAATTTTGAACTTTGACCGTTTTTGGAAACTTTTTTGGTTTTTCTCGAAAACTACCCTGCCGAATTTAAGGTTCAGTGCTCAATCGAGGAACCCGTTCTTTGAATTATATCTGCTTAAGCAGGCACGGCCTATTTCTTTTAAAAAAAGTTTTGGATTTCGGAGGGTCAAGTTTTTGAGTTTGATCGTTTTCAGAAACTTCTCAACAAAAAGCTGCTCAACAATCTGAGATAAAGGGTTCAATCGAAAGAACCGGCTGCAAATGTTTTTCCTACAGAAGCGGTGTTTCCTTGGTTTTTGTAAGAGAATGGTTGTCCTTGGGAATGTTTTTGTTCTACTTATTTTAGTAGTAGAGAAACAACCAAAAAATTTTACCAATAGAGAAAATTACCCATTTCATTTCGCATCAGTAGAAAAAGCTCCAAAAAATATCAAACCGGTAACTTCGATTTTCGCTTAGCCTCTAGTTATCTTTTACCGAGACGTACGAAAGTTGTGGTTCAACTAGTTTTTTTAAACTCATTTTTAAAATATTTTTACTGTTTGTGTTGTATCGCAAGTGTGGCAAAGCTCCGCTTCGCCTCTGTGTTTTAAATTGTTTTTAAACATCTTTCAAGTTAAAAAATTTTGGACATGGACTATGATGTTTTTTTTAGAAACGAATCTAGAATCAACAATAAATACCTACCTTCCGAGGCTATAATTTGATCGCAGAAAGATAAGATAATAGCTAACGCCACTGAAATTGTTGCCATAGTTCAGGAAATACTGCGCTGAACTTATAAATTCATTTTGGTTGATGATTGCTATAGAGATTTTTATCGAGTTTGTAATTCTCTATCAGTATTTATTCACCAGCCACCTGTTTTTGGTATCAATTATTTACAATTAGTTTTCACAATATTTTTGCTTCTGATCAAATCTTACATTTATTGCTATATGAAACTGTATGGAAGGCGCAAGTTGTTCTTTCAAGAAAAAACGTCCATTCATTATGGTCTTCTGACTGAATTAAAACATTAAAAAAAAATGGTTATGGATAGAAATAACAACTCACAATTGTGCGCTCATGTGGAGGTGATGAAACCCCTAGGGTGCAAAGATGGAAGTACCTCTGAGTCTTTTTTGACGGCGCATCCTGAAATAGTTTCTGAAGTCGATTGCTTGGGTGTCAATATATACTAAAATTTGGAAGAGATTCCGAGCCGTGAATTGCTGTTTTTCATGTATCCCGAGTGATATTCACATATTTTATTTACGTGCAGTAGCGATTTTGGACCCCCCCCCAATCCGCTACTGCACGTATATAAAATATGTGAATTTCACTCGAGATACATGAAAAAGAGCAATTTACGGCGCGGAATCTCTTCCAAATTTTAGTGGGACTAAGTTTAGGGGGACTTTCGAGACAGTAGCGGATTTAGACCCCCCCAAATCCGCTACTGTCTCGAAATAGTCCCCCTTTGTACTATTTTGAGATCCATTTTTGGCTGACTGACCTTAAAATTTTTCTATTGGCGCCTTGAGCGCCAATCTATACTAAATTTGAGGGGGGAGCGCGCGCCGAAAAAACGCATTTTTTTTTATCGAAACTTTCCAAAAAGTGCCTAAAAACGCTTTTTTTGGCCTTTTTTCAAAATTTTGCTTGCGGCTCAGAAAGTTTGGTCAAATTAGGGTCTTTATAGTGCTTGGGGAGAGCTCAGAAAACCAATTTGGTCGGCCCATAAAAAAAGGTCGACAAAGTTTTCAATTTTGTTTTTTGAAAATCCGTCCCCCTCAAGAAATTCTTAGATCCGCGTCTGTATACGTGCAATAGCAGTTGTTTTAAAATCGGGTTTTAAACTTTTCTCCCAGTAAACAATTTCGTCATCCTTTTCTTTGGTTTTTTTCCATGACGTGACTTTCGAGTATGTTTTGACTAAGTAGAACATGCTCTTATAAAACACCTGGACCAATTTTTTACATTCATGGGCTAACTGCGAATATCTGTCACACTGCTATCGGCTTAGTATGAAAAATGATTAGTATCAGTTGAGTGACAAAAAATGAAACCAAGAAATTGCATAACAGTCTTTCACTATGTTTGAATTTTCATTCTTGAGATCCAAGAATAGTTGCGTATAACTTTTGACCTTAAATTGGTTACTTTTTGTTTCAAAGTTTCAATGGGTTTTAAATTATTTTGAGCTGTTTATTTGAACTAAAATTTTGAACTGTCCATTTGAAACTAGATAAATGCTTATTTGTTAATTTTTTTTGTAATTTTTGAAATAATTATTTTTAGCCTTCAGAAGAAACAGTCAAGCTGGATAATATAGTAATTATCGACTCTTGTTTACTGTTCAGTTAATAAGTGTTCATTTCGTTCGGAAGTCGCTGAAAGTTCACATTAAATTTTTAGCTACACTGTTTTGGTTTTATTGTTCCGACTTTCGATACGAAAGTAACGGAATATTTGTGCTCGGGGTGGGTTTTTTCTTCTTCAGACAAATTTCGACTTTTTAACTAGCCATTTTTGACGGTTTTTTTTACATCATTCGAAAGGTATTGTTGTCCTGAGCTCAAATTTGAAAAAATATTTCACCTGTGATCATTTTTCGTAAAGTTACGGGGGTTTAAAGATTGCCATTTTGGCCAATTTGGGACAATTAACGCGCGATATATTTCGCGCTATTAACGCGTAAGCGGAGAGTTAATCCGTCTTAGAAATCGTTCCAAATTGGTTAAAAGAAGCTTATGTGCCATAATTGGTTTGTTGCAAGGAGCGAAATCTATCCTTTTGTACTTTGTATGGCGTGTGGGGGGATGATTTTCTAAAAAAAAAATTCAAATTTTAGAATTTTTTTTTTAATTTGTTTTATTTCATTGAATTTTAAAATGTTATTACTGCTCCATAAACCTTTAAAGGCAGTCGGAACATTCAGGGCTTCGCCCTGATACGAGCAGTCTTGTTTTTTTTCCGTTTATTTTTTACTTAGAGTGCAAAAAGGTTTATTAGAAAATTGGTTTTCATGATTAATGTTTTGAGGAAGTTAACTCCCTAGTGTGAAAATTTGAGCTCTAAATGAGGTTCCAGATTGTCTGTCGCTTAGGTAATTGCTGAACCAGTGGTTTAAAAATATATGACATCGAGGAGTTAATTAGTTAGATGGGAAAGCTTGATTACATTGATACTTTTGCCTTTTTCAAAACAGTTCTAGTTAAATTTGAAATTTTCTCGGAAAAATTGCAATACCTTGGAAAATACACTGAGCTTAAATCATAATTACGCTTGTGACAAGCAAGGCGTTATTTAGTTGGAATATAGACTTCTTCAGGTTAACAACATGTTTAACAGAACTACTTAAATCATTTGATAGCTTGATGTATAAAAAATTCAAATTTGTAGCTTCTCGGGGACTATTAGCTCAGAGGTAAAGACCACGCCTGGTAAGGAAACGTCCTCGCTTTAAGTACGGCGAGGAAGTGTTTTTTAAGTGAAAATTTCTTGTTGGTCGGCTAAGTTTCATACGGTCTTTACGGTTTCACAGCTTAAGTTATATCGGCTTAGTGACCCAATTGAAGTCGTTTGATAGGAAAAAAATATTTTAAAGTTTGTTTCTGTAGGGACAGGGGCGTAATTTTCAAGAATATCAGAACTTTTTGAGCCTAACGGGCTTTTACCCTGTTTTTTTCCGTCTTAGTTGCCGCTCGATAAGTGTTTTTGCTGCTTATTTAACGCCGACGAATCTGTTGTTGAAGTTTTTCCTCAAATTAAACATCTTCGAGACCAGCATTCGGAGTTATGTAGTTATATTTTTTTTCGACAGTTTAAAAAATTGATTTTGATGTACAAAATGAACCAAAAAATACTGTCTACTAGCTTGCAATGCTAATTTTGTGTGGTATCGAAAGTGGTGCAAAGCGCTGCTCTGCGTCTGCAGCAGCAATAGCACACACAGAGGAGAAGCGGTGCTTTCTTTAAAGATTGCAACAGCAATATCAAGTACAATCTTCTAGGAACCTGAAATTTTTCTTGGGACATAGGCTGTAACTAATTCGGAGAGGTTTTAGGCTTTAGGTTTCAGGTTGAATTGAACTGTAGCGTCAAAGTATTGGATCAATATCTCCTACTAAGAGTCGATGAACGTAGTTCAGACTCTTATATATGTCGCGATGATTTTTTTCTTTTTTTTCAGGAAAAGTTTAAATTTGTTCAGGCTCAATTTATTGGCAGTTGGCTTTAAGTCTGTCAGATCATTTACCTGATTTCACTTTACAAATTTTTATCCTGTAGTTTTCCAAACAGTTGTAAGCCGTTTTTTTTTCTAAGTAGCACCTCAGACTCTCCTCAATACAAAAATGACCAAAACTTAATGTTCTTTGATGTTTTAGTTGACAATCAGTCGTCGGCTGAGTTTCTAAAAAATTTTACAGCATGAGGACTTTTTAAGTGACGCGCGGTTTTTAAATTTGGAGTATCCTAAAACCAAATAACTTAATTACATTTTATTTGTAATTTTCCACCAATTTTTCAGTTGATCAAGAGTTGATGATCGTAGTGAAGGCTCTTATATAGATGCTGATGATTTTTTGTTTGTTTTATTTAGGTAATTTGTTCATGTTAAAATTTGATTAGAAGAAAACGGAATGTCTATTATTTTGAGTGGTTATTAAGAGACGATGAACGGCAAACTCCACTATCGATAAGCGGAGTGTAAAGTTCACGAAAAACGTGATTGACTTTTTGTTTCGAAAGAGGAATTTTATTTTCAGATTTCCCAGCGAAATAAAAATGTTACTTATCGATTCAGTTTTTTCAAGTTAATTTTATCAAAAAATGTCAATTTAATTTGTTTTCGAAATGCAAAGAACTTTAAGGCCATCTATTTTTTCTTTGAAATTCGAAAGTTGAGATAAGTCAGTATTTTTTTGTGTTTACGTGCGTTCATTGACTGCTTTTCAACTGTCTGCGGGCCATGTTTAAAAGTTAAATCAAATAAATTTGGCTGTTGTCTTGTTTAACAGTTAGCCGGGCTTTTTGTCTTGGAGCCAAGTGTCCTGGAGAATGTTTGCACTCACAATAGGTTTGTGGGTAACAAAAATGTTTTGGGACACAAATGTCAGACACAAACAATTAAAGTTTGATGGTATACAGTTACAGTTTTTGAGAGATTTCCACGAGACCAGTTCAATCAAGGAGGTCTTTTTCATTTGAAATCATGAGAAGCTTTCTTGTCTAAGCTAGTCATTTCTGGATTGCCTCAAAAGAGGAGCCATATTCCAGGCTTGCAAAGGTCTGAGTTAACGAGTGGTTTCAGGAATGCTCTGACAATTTGAGTTTTGAGACTCAGTAGAGAGTGGGACAGGAGGGAGCTGCGAAGTTCTGGGCCCGTTTTGATTTTTCTGGGTGACGAAGGTTAATAGTACTGCGAGAATTCTTAATTCAATGAGTTAAGCTAGATAGTTCAGGCTTCAAAGTTTTTTTTTACAAAAATCGGTTTAGCTTTTTGGACCAAAAGGGCATGAAGAACGTGCCATTTTATGTGATTCTCCGTCTTCAGATTCAAAAAGGCGCATTATAAATGAAGATTCCGTTTTTTTTCTCTTCATCTTCCGTTATCAAGTTTTATGCGATACGAGCGGGTGAGCTTTCAATTTTCATTTTTAGCCTTGGAACGACAATTTTGCTTGTTGTCATTGCGCTACTAAGTTAGGTAGGTTCATTTTAAGAGATCCGAATTACGATAGTGCCGAAAATAGAAAAGCGTTGAAGAGTGCCGAAAATTAGAAAGCTAGAAAAGATAAATCTGTAGAAATAAGGCAGCAGCAAAAGAAAGCGAGAAATCCTCTGTAATTGCTGCCAGCATCAATCAAAACAAATCAACAAACAACTCTTTTAATATGTAGACCTAAATTTTAGCTAAAAAAGTATTACTGCAATATATAAATTGTTCTGGTTTCTGTTCTAAATATTTCAAGTAAATTCGAAGCTAAGTTCACGAGGATGTTGAAAATGATTTTTATCCCCCTAGTTTTTGTCTCATTTTGCTTCGCTATGTTTGTGTCGCATTGAAATTGGTGCGAGGCTCCAGTTCGCCTCTGTCTGTATATCTTGTTGGGTTCTAGTCAACCGCAAAACCTGCAAATTGAAATCTACAACGTAGCTAATAATTTTTTGAAGATAGCTTTATTTTGTTTATAATAGATAGTAGATTAAATCTGACTGTCGTGACCAGAGTTTATCCTACGAATGAGTTTGCAGGCTGCAATCAGGTTGCATCGAGGAGACATGCTCGTATTCCCTTGAATTTGCCTCCTAATTGGGTTGTACCAAATCAATGGGTGGAGTTTCCTTGGTTTATTTGTTTTGTTGTCCATAATGATCTATTGCACTGTCTGTGTCCTCTATAGCTTTTTATTTTTTCTTTAATTTCTGGGCGTTTTTGTGGCGTTTCTGTTTTTAAATTATTTTAAAAAGGTATTAAAATTTGCGTACTCCAGATGATCAAGTTCATTTCTGCAAAGAGCGAAAGTTTTGCCTGAAAGTTGAACCATTTTCAAAGTGCAGTTGCAAAAGATAACAGGAGCAGGCGTTTTTGGGTGGTGGTTATAAAAAAAAGCGCTTTGAAGTAATTTCTATTGCGATCTATTGTGATATCAAATTTTGCGCTGGAACAATTTTCCGGAGCCAAAATTTCTTCGTAATTCAGATAATGGGGACAACAAGGGCAAACTATTTTTTAAGTTCGGTTAGAGCACACTAACCAAAAAATAGTTATTTTTACTCCTTTGTTTGGAATCTTTAACAATTTTTTAAAGGTTGCTGTGCTTTTAGTTGTTTACCAACGAGACGTTTTAAGACTTGCGGGTGACATTTTCACCGAAAGTGTAATTGATATTTCAATTAAGGCACAAACGAAATGACAAATTAGTTTTTTTGTTAAACTCCTACCGAAATTTCAAGTTGATTTAGACGTACGCACACAAATGAGTTGCAGTGTATAAAAAATCTGACTATCGTGGCAAGAGTTTTACCTATGCATGAGTTTGCAGGCTCCAATCAGGTCGGGAGACATGCTCGTATTTTTTTTAAATTTGCTTCCTAAATGGGTTATACGAAATTAGTGGGTGAAGTTTTTCCCTAGTTTATTTGTTTTGTTGTTCATATTGATCTATTTGCCTTTGTTATGTTCTCTGTGGCAGCTTTTTTTCATTTTTGTTCCTCAACTTCTGGCGTTTCAACTCTTAGATCTATTTTAAAAAATAAAAATGACTTAATCCAATTGATCGAGTTCATTTCTGTAAAGAGTGGAAATTTTTGCCTGAAAATAGAGACATTTTCGAAAAGCAGTTGCATAAGATTACAGAAACAGGCTTATTTTTGGGTAGTGGCTTGAAATAAAGCTCTTTTAAGTAATTTCTATTGTTTCAAACAATGTGAAATCTTATAATATTTGTAAATAGTGAGTTCTTTTCAGTTGATTTGTGTTACCTGACTTTGCCCTGAAACAATTTTCCGAAGGCAACATTTTTTTTCGTAATTCAGATGATTGGACCAATATTGGCAAACGATTTATTATTTTCGTTTAGCACACTCAACCAAATAAATTTTATTTTTACCCCACCGGTTGGAGACTTTTAATACAGTTTTCAGATTGCTGTGCTTCTAATTGTTTACAAACGAGACGTTTTAGGACTTGCGGGTGACAGTTTTCACCGAAAGTGTAATTGATATTTCAATTAAGGCACAAAGGAAAGGCAAATTTGTTTTTTTTTGTTATACTCTTAGCGAAATTTGGTGTTGATTTAGACGTACGCACACTAATGCGTTGCATTAATTTGCCAGTTGATTTGTTGTATGCAATCAGTTTAGTTTATGCTGCCTGAGATTCAAGTCTCCATGTAGGGGGAGGGGGGGGTATTAACCGATAAAACTCGGCTAATTCAATAGTTTTCAATGACGTTAAAAGAGACTATTTTTAGTTTATTACGTAGATAAAATTTGAATTCATTCCTCATCTCAGTACAAACCCATTGTGAATTACATTGGTCGGATTCATTTTAGAGATGCTAATGTTTTCTGTCTAATTGGATTGAACACAATCAATGGAATTTAAATGACTGCCATTTTTGTTCATTTCACAAATGTGACGTCAGCAGTCAGATGAAGATGATTTAGATAGATAATGAAAATATTCATAGTGCCGCTGTCATTATTGCCTCAATCATCGCAGTCAACAGATGAAAAGCGGAAGACGCAAGACCACGCTCCTCTGTTGCTCTTTCTTCCTAAGTAAAAGCAGGCGAAAACGAAGAACACAAACACTAATGTCTGCTTGTTTATTCTAAAGATATCGTCGTATCAGCATGGCATCAGCAATAACCTAATTAGTAAGTTACTTTTTAAATGCTTCCGTTGGCCCAACTTCAATTGCATATCTTTATTTATGGTACAAGCATGATAGTCGGGTCCCAAAAACTGAAATGTATCCCTGAAGAAGTTTTCACAAAAAATGAGGGACCCATCTTTCAGCTTTTTCCTGGGACCCAATTATCATATTTGTACCTTTCATATTAGAATAATTAAAGTAATAAATAAGACTGCTCGTATATCAGGAGGGCAAAGCCCCGAATGCTCCGACTGCCCCTTAACTGGTCTCGAAAGTCTGAATAATCATTTCAATTTGATTTTCTCCACTGATTTTAAGTCTAAGTAGTCACTTATCTAGGATTTATTTGTTCCGACTTGCGAAGAAGCTGACCAAATATTTGGTCTCGGGGTGGTTGTTTAATCACAATTGTCGATTTTTTACGAGCTATTTTTGACGGTTTTTAAACCATATGAAAGATATTGAAGCCTTGAGCTCATAATTGATTTTTTTTGTGATCAGTTTTCGTAAAAGGGGTTTTAAATTATGACTTTTAATTACTATAATTTGAATTTGGTTGATTAACGCGTGATTTCTTTTGCCCTGTTAAAGTGTAAGCAGCTTTCCAAATTGAATTGAGGAGAACACTAAGGGCTTCACATTGGTACGAGCAGTCTGGTTTGGTTTTGCTTTTAACTGGAAGTTTCAAGTTTGAACACGGCTATTTTGTATATAGAGTTTCTTTTTTATTGCAAATATGTAAATTCAATTGATCCTTGAAAAAAACCTGTTACAAAAAACAACAAAATTTACAAACAAAATGTTAAATCACATATTATCGATTTTTTGTAGACACAAGGACAATGTTCTTGTGTAAACTTAGTAATAATAAATATCGAACTGTATGAATCATTCCGTCTACAAAAAAATTGGCGTTGTGAATTCGCCCCTTTCTTGGTTAAAGTTACCATGTTAAGCTTGAAACTTTCATAATGATTGACTTTTTCAAGGTGAGTGTTAATATGTCGCTCTTCATTTTTGTTTTCAAACGTGGATTCATTCTTGAGAGTTTTCAGCAAAAGATGATATTATTAGACTCCTGACTTACTCTTTACGTGGAGTCCGAATCCGTAGATAATTCTCATTACGTAAACTACACGAAAGAAGTTCATCTGGTCGCTAACTAAATTCATTGATTATAGATCTATAATATCTATCTATCTATCTATCTATCTATCTATCTATCCTATCTATCCTATCTATCCTATCTATCCTATCTATCCTATCTATCCTATCTATCCTATCTATCCTATCTATCCTATCTATCCTATCTATCCTATCTATCCTATCTATCCTATCTATCCTATCTATCCTATCTATCTATCTATCTATCTATCTATACTATATTTAAATGCGAGTGACAGCTATCTCCCACGTTTAAGCATAATATTTTTGCATTTTTAACAAAAGAATTGTTTCATGTTTAAGCTATAGAATATATTGCAATGTTTAAGAAAATTTTTCAATTAGGTTTTCGCAAGGTCATTAATTTTTCAGTATTTTTTTCGAGGCCAAATTAAGTCTGTATACCTGCTATTTTAATTATCTATCTATCTATCTCTATCTATCTATCTATACTATATTTAAATGCGAGTGACAGCTATCTCGCATGTTTAAGCATAATAATTTTGCATGCTTAACGAAAGATTTTTTTCATGTTTAAGCTATAGAACATATTGCAATGCGTAAGAAAATTTTTCAATTAGTGTTCGTAAGGTCATTAATTTTTCAGTATTTGTTTTTGAGGCCAAACTATTGCCCTAATTTGGTGTCCTACTTTTCGCACAAGTAATCCTTGTAGCAATCAACAATTTTTATTCCAATTTTTTTTCAGAACCTCAACGAAACCCGAAGTTTCATGCTTTTTGTTTTTCTAGTCGTTTCTTCAACGATTGCTACGTTCGAAGTCTTTTTGATAGTTTCTGGAGGTCTTGCTGTTTTAGTCCTATACTTGTTGTATCGCAAGTGTTGCGAAGCTCAGCTTTGCCTTTGTTTTAAAAATTGAAGCGTTCTTTACTTTTTTAGATATTTCATTCTGTGTTTTTACTACACATTCCTATACAAAACAGTCAAGAAAAGTATGAAAGTGAACAAGAAACAACCCGGTACAGTACAGTCCCAAAAAAGTTCCCTAGTGATAATTGTTTGAAAAATCAGGTAGGCCGGGCTTTATGCTTTATTTGAACAAGATAATCAACAAATTGGCGCCTCAGTCACTTAAACGTGTTGCGAGATTGTCAACGGAAAATAAAAGTTATATATTGCTATAAGAGTCGTTTATATGTTTAACTTTCACTTTGTAGCATATATTTTATTTTTGTGTTTGGTTTATTGTGGCTAGTTTCGTTTTGTTAAAAGCGGTATTACGAAAATGTAGGGATTTAAAATTTTCACTTATAATAGGATCGTGATCTATCTATCTATATATCTATATCTATATTTTATATTTAAATGCGAGTGACAGCTATCTCCCACGTTTAAGCATAATATTTTTGCATTTTTAACAAAAGAATTGTTTCATGTTTAAGCTATAGAATATATTGCAATGTTTAAGAAAATTTTTCAATTAGGTTTTCGCAAGGTCATTAGTTTTTCAGTATTTTTTTCGAGGCCAAATTAAGTCTGTATACCTGCTATTTTAATTATCTATCTATCTATCTCTATCTATCTATCTATACTATATTTAAATGCGAGTGACAGCTATCTCGCATGTTTAAGCATAATAATTTTGCATGCTTAACGAAAGATTTTTTTCATGTTTAAGCTATAGAACATATTGCAATGCGTAAGAAAATTTTTCAATTAGTGTTCGTAAGGTCATTAATTTTTCAGTATTTGTTTTTGAGGCCAAACTATTGCCCTAATTTGGTGTCCTACTTTTCGCACAAGTAATTCTTGTAGCAACCAACAATTTTTATTCCAATTTTTTTTCAGAACCTCAACGAAACCCGAAGTTTCTTGCTTTTTGTTTTTCTAGTCGTTTCTTCAACGATTGCTACGTTCGAAGTCTTTTTGATAGTTTCTGGAGGTCTTGCTGTTTTAGTCCTATACTTGTTGTATCGCAAGTGTTGCGAAGCTCAGCTTTGCCTTTGTTTTAAAAATTGAAGCGTTCTTTACTTTCTTAGATATTTCATTCTGTGTTTTTACTACACATTCCTATAAAAAACAGTCAAGAAAAGTATGAAAGTGAACAAGAAACAACCCGGTACAGTACAGTCCCAAAAAAGTTCCCTAGTGATAATTGTTTGAAAAATCAGGTAGGCCGGGCTTTATGCTTTATTTGAACAAGATAATCAACAAATTGGCGCCTCAGTCACTTAAACGTGTTGCGAGATTGTCAACGGAAAATAAAAGTTATATATTGCTATAAGAGTCGTTTATATGTTTAACTTTCACTTTGTAGCATATATTTTATTTTTGTGTTTGGTTTATTGTGGCTAGTTTCGTTTTGTTAAAAGCGGTATTACGAAAATGTAGGGATTTAAAATTTTCACTTATAATAGGATCGTGATCTATCTATCTATATATCTATATCTATATTTTATATTTAAATGCGAGTGACAGCTATCTCCCATGTTTAAGCATAATAATTTTGCATGTTTAACGAAAGAATTTTTTCATGTTTAAGCTATATCATATATTGCAATGCTTAAGAAAGTTTTTCATTTAGTTTTCCGCAAGATCATTAATTTTTCAATGTTTTTTTTCGAGGCCAAATTAGGTCTGTCTGTCTGTCTGTATACCTGCTTTTTTATTCAATTTGATTATGTCTCTCTACCCGTCGCCTAATTTTTATCCCTTCTGTTATATATTTAAAGCGGGCTTCCTTATCTCACCTTGTTTAAGCTTTTTCAACGTATTATTTTTTCATGTTTAACAAAAGAATTTTTTCACGTTTAAGCTATGTCGTATATTGCAATGGTTAAGGTTTTTTTTTGCGATTTTCCTATTTAGATATAGTGTTTTTTTCATCAAATTTGAAATTAGCAACCCAGTAGTAGGAAATCTTAAGAGTTTTCCCAGGTTTTCAGATTCTGGCCTCCATATATGAATAACCAAATCCTTTTAGTTTCGAGATGGGCAATTTTCGAGATTTTTTAAAAATTTCTAGAAATATTTATTTTGAAAATTTTCTGTTTTTGAAATTCTCACCCTGTAGTTAGGTACTGTCAGGGTATTCTCAGGGGTTGCGAATCCTACCTCCAATTCTCACTTCTCAAATTCTTGTAGTTTTCGAGATATGATGGTTTTTAAGATTTTTTCAAAAAAATGTTAAAAAACTTAGATTTTAAAAAATTCCAAAACGAAGATCTCATTCCTGTTATTGGATATTGTGAGGGTACTCTCAGGGGTTTCGAATCTTGCCTCTGATTATGGCTGCTCAAATCCTTGTAGATTTCGAGATATGTTTTTTTGGATTTTTTCAAAATTTTTCAGAAAACTTAGATATAAATAATTTCACAAAACTTGAAATTACCATCTCTGTACTGAGGTTCTGTCAGTGTACTCTCAGAAGTTTCGAACTTCGCGGCCAAATATGACTGCTCAAATCCTTGTAGTTTTCGAGATATGACGTTTTTTATAATTTAATCCGAAATTTTTTTAAAAAAATTAAAAGTTAAAAAATTCCAGACTTTTGAAGATCTCGATCCTGTTATTGGAATCTGTGAGGGTACACTCAGTGGATGGCTAGTTTTGCCTCTGATTATGGCTGCTCAAATCCTTGTAGATTTCGAGATATGACATTTTCTTGGATTTTTTCAAAATTTTTCAGAAAACTTAGATATAAATAATTTCACAAAGTTTGAAATTACCATCTCTGTAGTGAAGTTTTGTCAGGGTACTCTCAGGAGTTGCGAACTTCGCCGCCACATATGACTGCTCAAATCCTTGCAGTTTTCGAGATATGACGTTTTTTATGATTTAATCCGAAATTAAAAAAAAAAATTTAAATATTAAAAAATTCCAGACTTTTGAAGATCTCGATCCTGTTATTGGAATCTGTGAGGGTACACTCAGCGGATGGCTAGTTTTGCCTCTGATTATGGCTGCTCAAATCCTTGTAGATTTCGAGATATGACATTTTCTTGGATTTGTTCAAAATTTTTCGGAAAACTTAGATATAAATAATTTCACAAAGTTTGAAATTACCATCTCTGTAGTGAAGTTCTGTCAGGGTACTCTCAGGAGTTGCGAACTTCGCCGCCACATATGACTGCTCAAATCCTTGCAGTTTTCGAGATATGACGTTGACGTTTTTTATGATTTAATCCGAAATTTAAAAAAAAATTTAAATATTAAAAAATTCCAGACTTTTGAAGATCTCAATCCTGTTATTGGAATCTGTGAAGGTACACTCAGCGGTTGGCTAATTTTGCCTCCGATTATGGCTGCTCAAATCTTCGTAGTTTTCGAGATATGACGTTTTTTTTAGGTTTTTTCAAAATTTTTCAGAACATTTATTTAAATTTTTTTTTGCATTATAGTGAGGCTCTGTCAGGGTACTCGAGTTTCGAACTTCGCCGCCAGATATGACTGCTCAAATCCTTGTAGTTTTTGAGATATGACGTTCTTTATGATTTAATCCGAAATTAAAAAAAGAATTAAATGTTAAAAAATTCCAAAACTTTAAAGATCTCAATCCTGTTATTGGAATCCTGTGAGGGTACTCTCAGTGGGTTGCGAATCTTGCCTCTGAATTTTGCTGCTCAAATTCTTGCAGTTTTCGAGATATGACGTTTTTTTAGGATTTTTCAGAAAACTTAATTATAAAAAATTTCGCAAAGCTTGATATTATTATCTTTGTAGTGAGGCTCTGCCAGGATACTCTCAGGTGTTGCGAATTTTGCCTCCAAATAGGACTGCTCAAAATCGTGCAGTTTTCCAGATATGACGCTTTTTGTGACTTTTCAAAAAAATTTCGTGAAAAATAAATGATTTTTTTTCCAAAGTTTGAAATTCCTAACCTGTAGTTGGGGGGGGGGGGGGGGGCTATCAGAGTAATCTCAGGGATGGCAAATTCGGCCTCCATTTAAGAATGCCCAAATCATTTTTGTTAAAGAGATACGACGATTTGTGTGATTTTTTGGAAATTTTCAGAAAACTCAAATTACAAAATAATTCGTTTAAGTGAAATTCCCAACCCTGTAGTTGTCTGCTTTCAAAGATTGCGAATATTGCCATCAAAAAAGACTGCTCAAATATTGGTCGTTTTCGAGATTAGAAAACTTAAGGTGAAGTTTCTCAAAATTTGAATTTCCCAACGTTGTAGTTGGGTACTGTAAGAGTACTCTCAGGAGTTGCAAATCTTGCGTCCAAATGCGACTGCTCAATTGCTTTCACTTTCCCAGATGTGACTTTTCTTAGTTCATTTTAACTTTTTCGAAGAACGTATAAAAAACTTCACAAAATTTTATGGTTCTTCAAAATTTGTTTAAAAAACGTGAATAAAAAAAATTTGCAAAATTTTAATTACGAACCCTGTAATTGGGTGCTATCAGAGTACACTCAAAGAATAGTTTTTTGAGTTGTTGAAAATTCGAAGCACCGGAGGTGCGGTACATGCTAGTATCTATAATACCTTACAGCCGTTTTCATTAGTCTTCCCTCCAACAGTTTTTGTTATTGAATCGCTGTGTGTGGGCTTTTAACATATGGATCCTGTAATTATTTAAGTTTTGGGTTATTGAGCAAAATTTTGAATAATGTTTGTAAAGTGTTAAAAAAATCATAATGTAACTTTACTCAAATGTTTTTCGTACGTCGTTTTTATTTCCCCTGACGTTTTTAATTATATATTCATGCCTGGCCTGGCCGAGGGTTTTTCAATTAACAGTTCTGGTCTGAAAATGTATGAGTTAGATTGACTAAAACGCTGTTTTATAATTATCTGATGCTGAAGTTTTTTTTGCCCTGGATTAAGCTCGATCAAAATGAATTTTATTCGATGTATTTTTACTTGAGAGTGTTGTTATATAATGAACCACGTTTTTCTATGCAATGTGAGCTGCTGTCATGTAAGTTGTAAGAAAACTTGGGTTGTTCTGGAAATTCTATTTAGTCGAAGCCCGTTAGCATTTACGTTCTTTTTTTAGACCGTATAACTCACCTGCTGATTAAGTGCAAAAGAACGAAATGATTTTCACTTTTATAGAAGTGGATATAAACGTAGATCAGACCCTTATATAGTTGGCGATGATTTTTTAAAGAAGTCTTAAATTGCTCTAAGAACAAAACCAGTGCATTCATACTTATTAATCCACATATGAATGCCCATAGGTATATATGCATTTTTTGATTCGATTCTTTGCGTTGATTGGCTCTTTTCCAACTCTGTTGGCTATGTTTTTTTTTCAGGAAAAAAGTCATAAAATGTTCTAGTAACAAAAGAAGTGCATTCATATTGATAAATGCACATACAGTGCTGATTTAAATTATCCGGACAAATCGAACAAAACTTGAATTTTCAAACGCGTTTTTCTCAAATTGGGTTCAGATTAGACAAAAAGTGAAGAGAACAAAAGTTGCTGAAAATTTCCCCAGAATTAATATGGTGCCATTTTTTCTCCGAAATTCTCAACAAAAATTTTACCCCAAAAATGGGTTATTTTGGCTTTTTTCAATTAATCAAGAATTACGCGGAAACTACTTTGTTAATTGATAAGAAAATTATATTACAGGAAGCCTCTTACGCAGTTCAACAAAGGTTAAGAAGGGTTAAATCTCCAAAAATTTGCGCAAATTGTTTAAAATTTATTTTTAAACAGAGATTCTGGGTTTTATATAGTAAAAATCACCTTTATTGACTAAGTGAAATTTTTTCTCTCATACTGGTTTTTGGAGATTTAACCCTGATTAAACTTTGTTGGGCTGCGGAAGAGGCTTCCTGTGATATAATTTTCTTTTCAATTAACAAAGTAGTTTCAGCGTAATTCTTGATTAATTGAAAAAAGCCAAAATAACCCATTTTTGGGATAAAATTTTTGTTGAGAATTTCGGAGAAAAAATGGCACTATATTAATTCTGGTGAAATTCTAAGCAACTTTTGTTCTCTTCACTTTTTGTCTAATCTTAACCCAATTTGAGAAAAACGCGTTTGAAAATTCAAGTTTTGTCCGGATAATTTAAATCAGCACTGTACTTATGCGCCAAATATATATGCGCTTTTTGAGTTCACTTCAAATTCACTAAAAGGTTAGCAAACTGTGCTTTCCGATATTACGAAACAGGAAATTGCGCAATAAAACAAGATCTATGCTAGTTTCAAAAGTCGACTTTATTTTTTAGATTTCTTCCAGCGGAATAAAAATTTCATCCTTTTATCCAGTTGTTTCTTAAAAATTTGGTTCAATTAAAGTACAAAGAGTCAATCATCAACAGTTCATGAAGATTCAAAGAGTTTAAAATTCGAAAGTAGCAAATTTTTCTTTGAATCTTTCTTTTTTCAATTTAATTTATGAAAACAAGTATTATGAAATTGACTAGGATTTGGTTTTGTTATTGATATTTTTGAGACGCCTTGGAATTTTTCCTCTTATTCAGTAGAGTCGTCACTTTTCTCAAAACTACTTTTTTGATTTTCAGAAAAGTGGTTTGAATGAAAAGACGGTTGTTCTTCTATTGAATTCCCCTTCCGGTAGTCTTTATTTCACTTGCAGCTGGTAATCTGCAACTGGTCTTTTTTCAGGTAAACTTTTCTAACTGGCGACAAGTCTTTGGTTCAATTTCCGACCGGAACTTGTTTCATTTCACCATTTTAATGATAAACTTGCTTTATTCCGTGAAACTCGTCGCACTTCAAAGCTTTTCCTACATAGTTTGGAGGTAAAACACGCGACATTGGAACTTAAGGTCTGACGTTTGATCCCCGGCTGGACAATTTTAAGATCTGTAAGAAATTGATTTTGCTTTTTATGGAACACTTGGTCCAGAAAGAAGTATACCACCATTCTTTGGAGCAAAAGGTTTAGGATTCGAGTACCGGTCAGACCTTATCTTTTTTTTCCGATATGTGGAATTTATTATTTTTTGAAATGTTGAATTGGCGTACTAACGGTTGTCTACTATTTTTTTTTGGCTTACTGTCCAATTGGAAATCTTTGATTCAAAGCATCAATAGCGTTAGCTCAAAAATTTTGTTCTATTTTTTGTTGTTTTTCTGCCTAAATGGGTTCGGTTTCTGCTATATCGACTCGTTCACCGCTTTTTCCGTCGAGTTAATTGCAAAATAGAATATGTGTGTGTGTGTTTGAAAGTGTAAAGCGCAGAATATCTTTTCGAGTGTTAAATCTTATAACTATGTGACATCAGAACTTATTCTGTCACATCATTTTGTTTTTTTTTGGCTCAACAATTGTCTATACAAGTCTTGTCGGCTCAACTTTCAAAAAATAACTGGCTAATCCCTTATTTTATGAGAGAAAAAGCTATGGTTTTTGGTTAAATCTAATTTTGAAAATTTTGAAAATTACGGAGATCCTCCGGCATTGGTGGTGCTTATTTCTAATGTTATCAACCTGGTACCTCCAACTATAGCCAACCTACTTGTTTTTCTCGAATGGACTCGGAAGCTATGAGTGGATGGCGTAAAATTTTTATATTTTTAGCTGAATAATTTTTTTTCTCACAAAAGTTGATATTTTTATACTAGCTTTATGTTTCAGCGATTTTAATGATGATGTCTTTGAAGATTCATTTGGATCCCATAATTTGCTTTTTTCTCAAAACTTCTGGTTTTCTAATAAAAGGAGTACAATTGAGCAGACCGGATGTTTTTCTGTGATTTTTTTGCGGTAGTCTCTTTTCATTTTATCTCACCTGCTGCTTCCGAAAGTTTCAGTGGAAATAAGTCAGACCCATTTTTGGATTTTTTAATTTGCATTGAAGACTGCTTTAGCAAATCTGATATTAATCGAACAAATTAGTGTGGTGATCTCACCTGAATAAACCGCTATGCTCTCATTTGAATAAAAAAAAGTTATTGCTTAGTAAAAGTCCAATTTTCGAAATTTTGACATTTCTTTGAAAACTATGACTTTTCCCCCCGATTTCTACCTACCAAATATGGTATTTATACTTCAAGCAAAGACAAAGACTTAGTACTTTTCTCTGCTTAAAAAGATATGGCATCAGCTCGAAGTAATTTTTGAACGTTGATTCGAATGTTTTTAATTTTTCTTGAAAAATACCCTACCAAATCTTGGATAAAGGTTTCTATTTTGAGCGGTGCTTCAATCGAGTCATTAAGATGCGATAATCTTTCCGCAGTGACTCCCGAAATTTTAGTATTTTTTAATTTTTGGGACGCATTTTGCTCATTTCACGCATCCATTAAATATATGGAGCAAATTCAACACAAATAAGTTTGAATATAGCGTTGCTTAAACACTCATATCCACAACTGAAGTGGATGGGTAAATCCCAGATGCCTTTTGCGTTTTTTAAATTCTTTTTATATATTTTTGGGCAAATCATTGAATGTGTAATACGCTTTATTGGAATTGGGTCAGTTTTTGGATTTTTTTTTTGCTCAATTTTCGACGACTTACGAAAAAGACATTCACCGCTTTAGCTAAGCAATTGCTGTTTTTACCTGGATGAATTGCTCTCTATTTTGCTTGCCTAGATAAGATTCTGAATTTTAACGCGTTGTTGTTAGCGGCGACAGCAGATAATAAAGAAACAATTAAAACAAGCTTTGAAATTTTAGTAGATCTTTATTGAAATCTAAAAGAATTTGCTTCGTGTTTGAACTCAATGGTTTCCAGAAGGTATCCAAGATTTCACTGAAGTTTCATCATTCCTCAACGGTGAACTTTTTTGATGTATTATTAGTTTGAGTTGTCTTTTTATTTTAACTTTGCATTGAATTAGCGGAAGCTCCATTAAAAAGGCTGCAAATTTCATTGATTCCTTTGGCATTGTTATGTTTTTATTTCTATCTCGTATATCAGAATCAGAAACGAGTCTGCATATTTCATTTCCTTCAGGAGTAGGAGTTGAATTAACTGAGTGTTAAGTTTGCAAAATGTTTCGGGTCCTTTTTGAATTAGGAGTGTTTTTTATCTTCTGTTCGATAGTTTGTGCCCTTTCAGATGTTGTCAGGGACTCGGTATCTTTCTTATCGATAAAATTATGGGCGCAGAATTTGTCAGTGCTTTGCTTAAAGAAAATTTGGAGATAACGTTCATTCTTGCTTTTTTTTCAGCTCTAGTCCTTTCATGTAGTAAAAAAAATCAGATTCGCGCTTGGTCCGGCGTTCAAATACGTTGACTGGTTTCATATTACTACGGCTCTCAAAATCTTGCATAAATGCTTTCGCGCCATAATCCGGTCTTTCACGTCAAAATAAACAAATTTTTCAATGAATGCAGGGGATTTCGTTCATCTTCGATTGGACCGACAGGGTTGCAGGTAACCATGGAATCTCGTTGAAATGCAACGCCTATTGCTTCTCTGAAGGGTTTAGTCAACAGTTTTGCAATAATGTTAGATTGTTTTTGATTAAACAATTTTTGAAGAGTATTTTTCGAGCTCTTTAACTTTCTTCAAAAAAAGAGACATCGTTCCTCAAGTTTGTAATAATCTCTTGCTGGCTTTTCACTTGTAGTGAATTGGATAAAATTGTTTTCAATTGAGGTTCTCTTCTTTCGGATAGTAGTGCAAACCTTTCTTTCATATCAGTCGTCATGGCAGCTCTCAATGGGCAGCAAACATTTAGGCGAATCACAACAATTAGGGCAACAAAATTAATTTATGATTAAAGACATGGTTTTTGTTCTGTAGGTTTTTGAAAACACTGTTTCGTTTTCTAAAAGACAGAACTTTAACTTAATAATATATGCTATGCAGTACAAATATCTATATCTGACAGTGGATGAATATACTCACCTGAAAATTGCTTTCGTCCGCCTTTCCAAAAGGGTTATTCGTTGGTTAGCCTTCAGTGCATTAGGACTTTTTAAGCTCCTGGTGTTCTGAGTCAAAATTTTTTAGCATCAGTTGACCAACTGCTATGTGATATCCCTACTTTAAACAAATATTTCTTGGTTTTTTTAAAATATTTTCCTTGTAACTATGTTGCTAAGCATTATCAGTTGTTAATAATTAGAGAATAAAATGGAGAGAGCTTCATAAGTTTTGATCAAGAATAGGCCCAGCAAAGAGTCATCGCATGTTTATTCATTGAATACACAAATACGGAGTTGCTTTAAGAAACGCCTCTAAAAGTAACGCCTAGCGATCGTATCAGACAAAGAAAAGAGTTGTTGATAGTTTCAGATCATTGAAATTAATATTAAAATCAATGAAAATCATAATTTTGATACTGTTTTTTTTTTTGATGAGGGACTGCTTGGTTTGAGTAAATATTCTTGTGCTTTATCTAATTTTTTTAATGACAATGGGTGCTTATATCATCAGCTGAATCAAAGCTGATTATCAAGCCATTGAACCAATATTCAAAATTGCGCATATGAGTTATTCCTCCGAACCGTAGAGTATCAGGCAAAGAATCTTGCAGCATGCAAAAAAAATGAAAACCAACATTGATGACGATAGTAAGGATCTTTTAGGTGATTAAATGGTTCAGTTCGTCAAGAATTTGAATGATCTATTTTATTGAGTACAGCTTTCGAAATAATACCTTCGCGGTTTTCAAATATAGTCTATTGTTTTTTGAATGAATGAAAGTATGCTTCGTTTAATTAGTAGCGGCGCCTCTTGGAGAGAACCTGGCATTGAACCTGAGTAAGACGGTCCCTTAATTGTACTTAAACTTTGTACGGCGCTATCATGTGCCATTGCTGAATGGATCGGTTTTTAAACTTTTCAAAAAGTTTTGCGATCAAATATTGGTACTTTTCTATAGACTTTTTTCATTGTGCTAATTTCCCCGTGGTTGAGAATGCGGCTCTTTGTCAAACTCCACTTTGTATTTTGCATTTCCACTGATCAATAATTCATTTTCACTGCGTATTGTTTCCAACCAGATGGGGTGCGTCGTGTGTGCAAAAAGCAGATATTTCGATTTACTGAACAGATGATAATAAATAATGAAAACCGGATAAATTATATTATCATAGTTCTCATTTTTTTCGTTAATAAGACACTTTCAAGTAGATTTTCAATAGCGGCTTATGAAAATTCGAAAAATGTCTGAAGTTCTATTTGTTTTTGTCGCCCGAAATTTATTTTTTATTTGTTTTGCAAATATGGTTTGGATATATTGGCGTCAAAACAAAATGTTGGTTTGTTTCTATCTCTGTTTGATGAACAAGATATGAGCCAGATGCCATTTCAAGTTACTTTAGTTTCCCTTGTGCTGAGAGGAATTTCGTATTTCAAAGCTCTAGTTTTTTCTTGCGGCATAGCGGACAAATTTGGTGTTTGCTCTCATCTCATACTTCTGTCTTCACTTCCTTGTGCACAAATGACTTACTTTGAGGACAATTTGTGCGAATGAGATGTTCGAGTGTGAACCGAATTGACAAAAGAAAACCAATACCGAAATTTTGATGTTAGTTTTGTTCTTTATTCTACTTTTTTCATCTTACTTTCAATGGAAGACCAGACCGAACATGTAACAGAATATCTCACCGCAAAAATTCCCATTTTACCAAAATAAGTTTTGTAAAACTTGTTATTGAACATTGAAATTGAATTATTCGATACTTATTAAGCGGGGTATTATTTGGATTAACCTTTATCTGTGAAAGACGTATTATTTGGATTAACCTTTATAAAGAGTAATGGTGATTTATTTGTTTTTTTTTCAGGAAAAGGTCTTAAAATTTATTCACGCTCATTTTTTAATTTTTTACAGTTTGAATTTTGGTTCCTTTTCAAGTTCAGTGCAATTCCATTGTTTAAAATGAAGGCAATCTCCGCTATCGAACAGCAATAGTGTAATGGTCACGAAAAACGTGATCGACTCCTAATTTCGAAAATGGATTTTAATGTTCCGATTTCCCAGCGGAATTGGAAGTTTACGTATTGATTTAATTTTCTCAAATCAGCAACCCTCATTGTTCTTGAAGTTCAAAGAGCTTTAAGGGCATATATTTTTTCATTAAAATTTGAAAGTGGAAGTTTTTTCTGTTTCCGTGCGTTTATTACTCTTTTTTAACTCAGTTCTTTATTGTCTGTAATGGGAAGGAGAAAGAAGCAACAAGAAAAATAACTGAGCGTAAATTAGTTTGAGTCAATAGGTAATTAATAGGTTT